>NC_085138.1:78382049-78682049 GCF_035046485.1 Aedes albopictus | reverse complement strand
AAGTATGTCAGTTGCGCGAACCAAATCAGCTGGAGCTGGAGCTCTCGGTCGGATCCGAGAGCCAGAGGGGGAGAGCGGTGGAGGAAACTCAATTGCCAAGCGCTTCGGTTTGGCTTGGCTTGGCTGGGGATGATGGATGAAGAGGTCAAGGTTTTGGTCTGCGCAGACACACGGGGAGAGAGGCAAAATGATCGAAACTGAAGGGTTTTGATACTGTTGTTGTCCGTGGGAAACGATTGGCGTCAAACAATTTCGGTTTTTGACTCGAAATTGCCACAGTTGAAATTAATCGCAAACACACCAACGGCCAGCCAGCAGCTGGTTGTTTCGAAACGTTTCACCAGCAGCAGCAATCGAACACCGTTCAAACAACAAACAGCTCCACCATCAATTTAGCGACCTGTATACCGCACACCTGGTACTGCTGCATCATTACAGTGGTGTTAGCAGTAGGGGATGAGATGGTAAAATGTACAGTTTGAGAACTATTAGGAGGAATAAATCATACGTATTGAGTGTACCATATATTGCGAACAAAAGCAACATCTCTTTCTTCGGAAAATTCCTCAATAAACTTCTTAAGGGGATTCCTTCAAGAATCCTCAAGATTCCTTAAGAAATTTCATCTGGGGATTCTTGCACGAATTCTATTTATGGATTCCTCCAGAAAATCCCTTTGGGGATTCTTCTCGAAATTTCGTCTAATGATTCTTTTAATAAAATTGGATTTTCAGAAGTAACTGGATTCCTTGAATGATCTCCAGGAGGAATTTCTGGAGTTTTTCTAGAAGAAAATCCTGGAGGATTCCCCAGATGGCATTCGTGGAGTAATCCACAGATTACTGGAGAAATCCCCAGTTGTAATTTGTGGAGCAATATCTAGAAGCAATTCCTGCAGGAACACGTAGAAGAAGTTTTTGGAGAAAAGTTTCTGAAGATACCTTCGAAAGGCATTCGTATATGCAAACCTAGAAGGAACTCATCCAGGTTGATGATGTTCCTCAAAGGAATTCCTTTACGATTCCTAAAATGATTGTATTATTCCCAGAAGAAACTTCTGCAATATTTCCTGTGTAACTTCTGGAGGATCTATACTGAAGGATTTGCGGAGGAAATACAGTAGAAAATCTTGGAGAAATTCCAAAGGCGTTTTGGGAAGGCAATAACTCAATAGATAGATTTCAGACGGAACTCTCTCAAAAGATAATAATAATCCCTGAAGAAACTCCCACAATGAATTCGTGAAGTAATGGATGAATTCCCGGAGAATTTCCTGAAATAATGCCAGAAGAAACTTGAAAGAAACCCAGAAGGAGCTTCTGGTGGAATTCTTGAACAATTTTTGGAGAACTCCTATGAAAATTTCTGGGAGAAATCGCGAAAGGGTCTCCTGCAGTATACTCAGAAGAAAGATCTGGGTGAATCTCAGAAGGAACTCTTGGAAATATTTCAAGAGTATCTGTTGGATACAATCCAGAATGAATTCTTTCAGTTCTTCCACCATGTTAAAATCCTTGTCAAAACTCTAGGAGGAATATAAAAAGGTACAAGGCATTCAGTTTCCCAGAAGGAACTCCTGAAGTAGTCCCAAAAGAAATCCCAGGGGTAAGAAACTATCCAAAGGAAATTTTGTCATTGTATGAAGAGATAATAAAGCGAAATTGTACGAGATTACCTAGGTGAATTCCATGAATATTATTAGAGGTACACACTCAGTTTTATTTTTCGAGCCCTGCTGTGCAAATCTCGGTTTCTGTATTTCAACCGAGACTCAGCTAACAAGATTAACCTACCATCTTGGCAACAGGGCGTGTTATACTAATTCTCGGCATTCATAAGCTAATATCTCATGAAAACATTTAGCTGACTACTCGGCTGTGCAAATATCGGCATTAGTAAACCGAGATTCGGCATTCTAAATTAAGTGTGTATTTCAACTGGTTACATAGAAATTTCCCAAAGGTATCTCAGAAGAAACTCTTAGAGGAATCACTGAATAATTTCCAGCCTTGAAGGATTTCGCTGGGAGAAAATGCCTCATATTTGTTGGGATAAAGTTCTGAAAGAATGCCCAAAGAAATCCCCTCCCCCTGGATATTCGATCTTGACGCGATGGGAGGGCTTAACCCATTAGCACTTTAGCGCCAGTTCATTCACCACCGCTTGGATTTTGAGCTAGATATATCTAGTTTGCGAGTTGAGCGCAAGTGAAGGAATCGCCGTAATTGCTAATGGGAACCAAAGGAATATCCGTTGTACATTTATCACAAGTCAAAAACAAGTTGTAATTCAGCTTGCAAAGACCTAATCTTTGCATTCTTTGAATTTTCTCAAATTTAACAATAATTGTTAAATTTAACGTAACGCAAGAGTGGGTAGGGGAGGTCTCTGCGTTACACTCATCATTCATCACTTGATTTCGATATAAGTACACAGGACAGGGGACGCTAGGATAAGTTGACTTACAGACTTACAGATTAGGTTATGTTTACAATTTAATTCATTATGATTAGAAAATTATGGACTGATTACTGCCGTGAATCGCATATCAGTCCCATCTTTGCTAGATTTCCTATGCAAATGGGACAGATATGCGATTCGCGGCAGATTAGGTAAAAATAAAACTGTTGATTTTAGGAGTTTATATTTGTTTTTCTTATTTTTATTGGTTTTGTAGGGATGAATATATGAAAGTTGACAAATAATCATTATCATTTTTATTTTTGACACAAAAATCAGCTGACTGAACTTAGCCCGTAACGTGGGTAGATCACCTTACAATGGTGCGTTGCGGTGTAAGATCTACCTAATCAAATTTTGATCTTGATATCTTGATAATTATTCCAAGATCCAAGTTTGATGCACTTTTTGTGTTTTGTAGTTTATTTTGTTTCAATGTACTGCTAATTAACATTTTATTTCAGCAGGATTCAGGTAAATTTTTCGCATGATATAAAAATAATGTAAAAATATGTTACTGTGGCGAGCGTATCACTAATATGTAGCTCATTTGACGTACGATGTTAATATTATTTTATATTTCAGATTATCAACCGAAGAATCTAGTAATTCAACCAAATGCCATCAAGATGACGAGGAAAACAGGATGATTCGGGCAGACAACTGACGCAAGAAGTCCAACTACGGTGCGCCTGAACGTGGACCAAGCGTATCCTTTGGAGTTTACCCTTCCACTAACAACACCCAAGTTCCCGTGACACCTAGGCCTGAGAGATCGTAGAGCTGTCTACATCTTTCATAGGTGTCCAAAACTAACTATCCTTTCCTTTTCCTTAGCAGTCGCAAGGACGTGGCCAGGACAGTTTTCGATCATTGGAGGATTGCGTCAGTCTTGTCTAAGAGTCAGAGATTAGTCCCAAATCTTTGTGCTTTGGTTCGGACGGGAAGGAGGCAACCCTCATAACAGCGGTCTAGGACTGTACCACCTACGAATTTGTGCGACTCGCTTAATGCTAATGCTAATGCTAATGCTAAAAATCAGCTGACTGAACTTTTTTGTTTTTATATCTTACAGGGTATCCATCCATCCGGGAAATACGGGAAAACCGGGAAAAACCCGGGAATTCGAAACCACCGGGAAAAATACGGGAAAAACACGGGAAATTGTAAAAGGCACCGGGAAAAATCTTTATGGTGTCTATCTGTACTCATAAGTGTCAAGCAAGTCTTGAATAGAATGCTAGCAACATTAACAGAGTTGCCGGTTGAATTTGTTTTTTAGAAAGGCAGCCTATTAGGAATTTTAGTAGTTTCTCTTGGATCTTGATAAATTCATGTAAAAGAAATCAGAATATACTTCTTAGGCGAAATTTGCAGATTTCTGCAAGATTTCACGATGGACTTTTTGAGTCTTGTTAGGAAAATCGGAATTCCTGGCGAACTCAGTAAACCTGCAGAAGTTACTTACGGCGAAGAGATTTTCACGTTTGAAAAAAAAAATGTGTCAGTTTCTGGGGGGATTCTGGTGACATTCTTAGTGGAACTCATCATATATTTCTGCCAGATCCCTTAAATTTGATCCCTTTGGCAGAAGTCAAGGAGAAAATTATTGAAAAACAGTGATATTTTTTTTTTTTTTTTTTTATCTGTATTAACGAGATTTTTAGCCCTAGGCTAGTTCATCTCGGGACCCACGCTTTACTTCCCTTCCGAAGGAAGAACTCACATTTTGCGAGTTTGTCGGGAGTGGGATTCGATCCCAGGTCCTCGGCGTGATAGTCAAGTGTTCTAACCATCACACCAGGTCCGCTCCACAACAGTGATATTGTGTCTATCCGCTTCTGTACAGAATTGTGGAGGAGCTTTAGGTAAAATTCAAGTAAAATTCTGAAGAGTAACTACAACACTGTAAATTACAGCGAATTTAAAAAAAAAGCTGCTCATGAAAGACTCTCTGATGGGATCAAATAAGAAATTTCCTACAGATTTCCTTAGTATAGTAGTAGAACCCACAGAAGAATCTTCTGTGGAATCTGTGAAGAACTCGGATCCCCGGAAGAGTATACAATAGAATCCCTGATATGTTTACGGCAATATTAGCCAAACGAAGCATTTTAAAAGAAGTTGTAGGTACAACTTACATGATTGGCAGAACCCATGGAGTACTTCCTCAAGAAAGAAATGTTGAATGGTGAATGAAAAAGATATTATTCAATATTGGAGAAGAACTCAAACGTTTTACTTCAAAATTCAGAGAAAATCGGTGCCAAAAGATTTTGGATTCAGCAAGTAAATTGTTTAAAATGACGATGGAAGCAGAACAAAAAGTTAGATGGAGATTTTCACAAAATGTAGCAAATAACTGATACATTAGTTTCTAAAGACCAGGTTTACCAAAAATGTTTCGATATTTTTCTACCGATTTTTTTATGATATTCAACAAAAATTTCGTGATAAAATCAGACACAGTGACATCAGTTTCAATAATATTTTCATATAGATTCCATTTCCTTGTTATAGAAAGGACCTTTTCAACTAACTCTAATCCTAAATTTCGTTTAAGAAGGGGAAATAAACACCAGTGATTGTAGAGTTAGTAAGTTTTTTTAATCATAATTTGTGAAATCAGGAAATCTATATGAACAGAGATGAACCAGCCACGGGCTGAAAGTCTCTTTAATAAAGATAATAAAAAAAATCTATAAGATTCGTATCAAGTTATAGACCAAATTAAAACTGTATATAAAAAACACAGAGAGGAGCGTCCTACTACAACAATAATTTGCGTTCGTACATACTCGGGAAGTTAGTCCATACCCGGGAAAAATCCGGGAATCGGAAAACTGAATTTGAATGGACACCCTGATCTTAGACGGTATTATATCACTGACCAAAAAAAGACAGGAATTTAGTTCATGTTTCTTTAGAACTTAGGACGGTTGACAACGTAAAGGGTTACGGTGGATATAGTATTACTTCGGACTGAGATGATCACAGATATGCAGAAGACGACTAGCAAAATTAGGAACACATTATAGACTTTATTTTGACATAAAGGGTTTGACTAATTTCTTTACAACATCGAATGGAAGCTCAAAAAGTGTTATCCAACACTAATATGAGAGTTATTTGGGGATGATGCTGGTGCTGTCAATGACTAACATCGGTTATTGACACTATTGGTAATCAGCTTGAAATAATTTTCAGAATGTATCATAAAATATACACGCGCAGGCAAAGATTTCTAAATAGTGGTTGCTTGCAACCCAGTGAGATCTGGTCTGCAAAACCTGGGAAGGTCTTGGAGTTTATCAATTCCATTGCACCTGACTGGGAGACGACGCGTCGTGGCAGTAGCTGATTACTTGACACATGGTAATTAGCTGGCTAGATGCGAATATCAAAACGGGACATGCCACAATAGTTCAGCCTATTGGACGCAGTGGCTTAATTTCCCCAACAGGGGAGGAATAAAAAAAAAAAAAATCATAAAATAACTGAGGATATTATCTGATTATTGTTTGGGGAAGCTGTTTTTTTTTCTCCTCCCCTGTTGGGGAATTTAAGCCACTGCGTCCAATAAGCTGAACTTTTGTGGCATAGTTGCCCATATCGGCTAAAAACGCTAGCTGTGGTAGCTGTCTTCGAATAGTTTTCAGAAATATCAAATCTTTAAAAATTAGCTATGACACTTTTTTTTCTGCTCTTTGTATATTTCTCAAGAATAGTACTCTGATGGCGTTAACATAGACAGCAAAAAAAGAAAGAATGCCCAAAGAAATCCAAACCTAAAAGGGATTGATGCGTAGTCTAATTTGACACTTCCAGTGTATAATGTATGGTCATACGTGCCACACAAAGTAAAAATACATGCAACAACCGGCAAAGCAAGCTATTCAATCAATTACTGTGGAAATAAAAGGACTCGACAGAACAAGACCCAGTGGGAACGTAAAGCCATAAATTAGATTTTAAAAAATAGTTATTTATGCAACAAGTTGCAAAATGATGATTTTTTCAGCACGAGTCGTACATTTATCCAACGAGGCTTCCCGAGTAGGATAAATACGATGAGTATTGAAAAAATCGAGTTTTGCAACGAGTTGCATATACATTTTTGTCATTACGTAAAATTAGGTTTTAATAGGATTTTTTCTAGGTTACATACTTCTGCAGAATGAGGTACGACTGAGTACCATGGTCAATGAACCTCATTTAACATGCAGTTCATCCTACTATTGATAGCAGACACGAAAATGAATGAAAAATGTATGTTGGCAAAAGTACCGAAAAGTGCTACTTTTCAGCACAAGTGTCGAAAAGTAGTACTTTTCGGTACTTTTGTTTGAATGAAAAAAGTAGGTCGTTTTGGCGCTCTTTTGCTTAATGAAAAGTTGACGTTTTCACAACGTAATGGCAAAAAAGCATATTGTGCAATTTAGTATCATAATATACATTTTAAATAACTCATTTTGGTATCATAATGACTAATTTTTCCGAACTGGTTCATAATACAACTGAAATGAGTTGCATAATGAAAAATAGTTGCATAATTTTCATAATGCCACTCATTTGACTTGTATTATGAACATTATGCAACTTGCATGAGTTGCATTATGAAAAAAAAAATCATTACATAACATTTTGTATGAAACTCGGCAAGCCTCGTTGGATAAATGTACGACTCGTGCTGAAAAAATCAACTTTTTACAACTAGTTACAAATGACGAGACTTATGATATCCTACATTAATTGTTTATAACATCTGATCGCATTGCCAGGAGGGAAATCCCATTCAAATTCTGTGAATTTGCACAATTGTTGTTGTCGATCCCTCTTAAATTGAATTATTAAAATAGATATTTATAGGAAAAATTGCAAATATTTCTACTAAAAGTGTTGGAGAAGTTTTTGGTGATTTGAATTTGTGAAACAACGCGCTTATTTTTGGTGATAATGTAGCTTGTTTCGGGCTCGTGGGGCTTCGTTTGCCGGATTACGAAGTCATTCGATCGATGCGTGTATATTTCTTTCATCCTAGCCTTTCATTCAATGCACGGTTGGTGGTAGATTACAATATTTCTGAAAAAGTCTATAAAGTCACTCCCTGCAATGTATAGATAAATCATCGGTAAGCTTACAGACAAAAAAATGAAAAGTGAAATTTTTTACTATTAAAGCCTGCGCACTTCAGAATCGGTACGCTTTCTACCGGCTGCAGATCAAAAACGGTTTGACCTAGAACAAAATGTTGTAAGAAGCAAATGAAGCTTATTTATTGTGTTTTGTAGGAAAAATATGAAAAAATCAGTTTTTATTTGTTCAAGATAAAATTTTGACCTGATTGTGAAATTCATGCCATTTTATTTTGCACAAACCAATGATCGTCAATATTTTCAAATTTCACAGCTTACGGGCTGATATTTCCACAAGAAACAAAATTATACTCATCAAACATGTGCTCAAAACAAGTTACGACATTAAACTTTTGACAAATATGGTTCACAAGACCATAATAAACTTATAGCCTTATTGGCCATTCACGCTATATTCAAAACATAATTTTACTCACACTAATTTTTTATGAAAAAATATTTCCTGAGATCGTTTTTTGGATCTACAATTCCCCAATTCAAGTGGCCCAACTAAATTCATATCGAAACCTGGATTATTTTTGGAATTATTAGCAGTTTTCCCTCACAGTAGTCGGAAATTAACATTCATAAGGCTAACTCCTCATAATAAGCCTAAAATAAGATAGTTTTCATGGATAAAACACTGAAAACCATATAGATTATGGAACTATAGATGTGATTCTATGATCACAAAAAAAAAACTTCTGAGTAGATTCAGTTTTATTGAAAACATCGTTAGATATTTCACGCCATCAAAACACATCCAATGAATTTCGTCAGCAATAGTCCATACAGCTTTCGAGCCACGATTAATTATATTGTTCTGCATCAAATAATTGATTTCTTGTATACCAATACTAATCGTATAGTATCCTTCCCGTATGCGTATTTGCCGAACTAAAGCTTATGCGAAAACAACTTTTTTGACCTTAAATATCTACCGTCGTGCGGGGTGTCATTGGGCCAAAGTGGGGTGACATTGGGCCACTGTTCCGCATATTTAGAGTACGACGGGAATGCATTTTGTGACTAGAACTACTAGAATACATAATTCTAAGATACTTGGCATCCACCGTCAAGCTCTCTCACTTATATTGGATCGGTGGGATCGATGGACCAATGTTACCCTCTAGGCCCAATGTCACCCCTAACGACGGTATGCAAGTCTTTGATTTTCCATAAAACCCTTCAAAGGCTTACCTTAGCTATATTGGAAATTTTAAAACACTCATGGAATATTTTACCTCCCTTAATCAACAATCATAATACCAAGAACTATTCTATACTGCGTAATTGGTGGGTTTGATAATTATATATTCCTACACAAATCTTGAATCTCACAATGATTGGTTTTTGCTCAATGTGTGCAGAAAAAACTGCGGCACTATTTACGAAATCAGATCAATAGTTCATCTAAAAATATAAAAACAGCAATTTTTATACTTTTCCTACAATCTACAATAGATAAGCTTCAATTGCTTCTAACAACACTTTTTTCCAAGTGACTCCGTTTTTGAGCGGCAGCCGGTTGAAAGTGTACCGATTCTAAAGTGCGCAGGCTTTATAAACATTGTATAGGCTCAGTGTACCAGTTATGGCTATAGTACCTCAAATTCGCCATAGTTGATTTACAACCTTTTATGATGCAAATCGACAGGAAAAAATTGTGAACAACAGATCACGTTCAAAGATGGTTGCAATCATTCAAAATTCACAATTTGCTCAAATTATGATAGAAATAAATCATTTTCCTTAAATTTTCAGCTTCCTTGCACCCTATTTCGCCATAGTGTACCAGTTATGGCTAATCCCATAAGGAATGCATGTAATCGCATTATTTACATGGAACACAAATTAACAAATGTATCCATAACTGGTACAGGGTTTCTATCATTGGTACACGCCGTAATAAATACTAAAAGTAGTTTTGGACCCGTTTCTATATTTTTGCTGTAAAATATGAAAACTAATCAATCATTTGACATATCGATGACATACGACGGTCTTCTTCTTGTTTTTGTAGAAATAGTTTTTCTTAGGTTGTGCGATAACTGGTACAGGCACCCTAACAGTTCCTAGAGAAATTATGACGACATTTTTAACCTTCACATACCCGACCCCCAAAATCTCATTTTCAAAACGCTGGCATTTCGTCAATTTTTATCCAATTTTGGGTGCAAGTTTATTACACCCAAGTGGCCATGCAATATCCGGAACCATTTCGGAGATATTCCGGATTGCACTGGGGTCAGGGAGGGTGCCGAAAAGGCTAAAAATAATTATTTCGAGTGTTATTGTGTTAGAACCATTAATTTTCAGCTGAATTTTCATTGTGAACAACAAATCACAAGTTTTAATATTAAAATCCAAGATGGCAGCCAAAATCAATATGGCCGACCCAATTTTTTGTAATTGTTAATAGTAGCTCTATCTTCCCTCTTTTCAACAACATTTCATTTTAATGGGGTTTTGGCCGAAACTTTCAAGTTATAACGGTTTAAATTAGCCCCCATTTGAACAAAATCGAGGGGTCTGTAAAAAATGTTGTTGCTCTAAATAACTGGGGGTCCATCAATTTGAGTAACCAATTGCATTTTCCTTACTTTTTGGCGAGGACTTTCAGAAAATCGCCACCTTAAGCATTTTTAAAGACAATGTGTAAATAGTGGGCCAGTCTCAGCGAGAGTTACTCAGAAATTCTGATGAAATTTATATTGGGCTTATTGAATTTATTTCTTGGAGAAATTATTTATGTAATGCCAGAAGGAATTCAAAAGAAAAACTGTAATAATCCTAATGAGCACTTTCTTGAAATTTTTGGTGATGTCCCCAAATAGCAGAAAAATCGAATAAGATATACAGTCGTTGACAAAAGTTAGTAATCAAAGGCTGTTTTCCATTTTGTTTACTAAAAGCTCATATTTGGGGACTAGTATCTCGGGTTCCAGCAGTTTAATTTTCTGAAATTTGTACCACAATCTACAAATATGTGATACTCTGTTAGTATCGCCAGATTGTTCGAAAACAAAAGTATGGCGCCTTCCATAAATTACGTAACGCTCTAGGGGAGGGGGGGGGGGGGCGGTGTGAGTGTGCCCAAGCGTTACAGTCCATACACGGATTTTGGGATTTTCATACAAAAACGCGTTACGGAAGGGGGAGGGGGGTTAAAAAATGTCGATTTAAGCGCTACGTAATAAATGGATACTTACCACTTACCGGTCAGGCTAAGGCCTGGGTGGCCTCTGCTGTACATAGTAGCCGCCTCCATTCCACTCGGTCCATGGCTGTTTGCCTCCAGTTCCGCACTCTGCGTAGGGTCCGCAGATCGTCCTCCACTTGGTCGACCCACCTAGCTCGCTGCGCTCCACGTCTTCTTGTACCGGTCGGATGACTCTCGAGAACCATTTTAGTCGGGTTGCTATCCGACATCCTGATGACGTGACCCGCCCACCGTAGCCTCCCGATTTTCGCGGTATGGACGATAGTTGGTTCTCCCAGCAGCTGATGCAGCTCGTGGTTCATTCGCCTTCTCCAAGTCCCGTCTTCCATCTGCACTCCGCCGTAGATGGTACGCAACACCTTCCGTTCGAAAACTCCAAGGGCGCGTTGGTCCTCTGCACGTAGGGTCCATGTTTCGTGCCCATAGAGGACGACCGGTCTAATCAACGTTTTGTAGATAGTTAACTTCGTGTTACGGCGAACTTTATTCGATCGTAGAGTTCTGCGGAGTCCAAAGTAGGCACGATTTCCTGCCACAATGCGCCTCTGAATTTCTCTGCTGGTGTCGTTGTCGTTGGTCACCAGTGAGCCCAAGTACACGAATTCTTCAACCGCCTCGATTTCATCACCGTCGATATGAATTCGGGGTGGCGGGCGCGGTGATTCCTCCCTGGAGCCCTTTGCCATCATGTACTTTGTCTTCGACACATTAATGACTAATCCGATTCGCCTGGCTTCACTCTTTAGTCGGATGTACGTTTCCGCCATCGTCTCAAATTTACGAGCGATAACATCAATATCATCGGCGAAATCAAGCAGCTGAACGGACTTCGTGAAAATCGTCCCACTCGTGTTTATCCCCGCTCTTCTTATTACACCCTCCAAAGCAATGTTGAACAGCAAGCACGAAAGACCATCACCTTGCCGTAACCCTCTGCGAGATTCGAAGGGACTCGAGAGTGTCCCTGATACTCGAACTACGCACATCACTCGATCCATCGTCGCCTTGATCAACCGTATCAGTTTATCCGGGAATCCGTATTCGTGCATAATCTGCCATAGCTGTTCTCGATCGATTGTATCATACGCCGCTTTGAAATCGATGAACAAGTGATGTGTGGGCACGTTGTATTCGCGGCATTTCTGCAACACCTGGCGGGTGGCGAACATCTGGTCCGTTGTAGCGCGTTCACCCATAAATCCAGCCTGATATTGCCCCACGAACTCTCTTGCAATCGGTGATAGACGGCGGCATAAAATTTTTAAATTTTAAATTTAAGAAACGCTGCACCACGCCCAGCTAGATCCAAGGTGGTAGCCCCATCAGCGTGGTCGTCCCAGTGTTGGTTGGGACGTTAAACAGAACTGGCACGATGGCCCTCCGGCGAGACAGGAGTGTTGGCGTAGGCCCAATAAGCCACCCGTAAAAATCCCCATTGCGAATAACATAGGAACGTAATAAATGGATGCTGCCTATGTAACCATAAAAATGAAATTACAGACACAACCCTTCGATTTCCGAATTAAATTGAATGGAGTTTTTCGATTACTAACTTTTGTTCTTGAACTGCTGGCTAGAACGCAATGAAATTTAGGTGTACAAAAAATTATATTATATTATATTTGTAGAACGTGGTCAACATTTTAGCTAAATCGGACTACTGAAAGCTGAGATACAAGGTCCCATACCTGAGCATTTTGTATGAAGAAACAGTCTATGATTACTAACTTTTTTCACCGACTATTTTTTGAGTAATCGCTACAAAAACTACTTATTAAAAAAGTCGTTAGTACTCCAGAAACTCCATTTATACAGAAATGCCATCTCTTGAAGCTTCTTCGGGAGATTCCGCCAGAAACTTCATCTCGGGATTTCTCCAAGCAGTGTTGAAAATGTCATTTCGACATATCTACATTCAATCACTTACAGATCATTTCAGAAGCTGAACTGGAAAATATATTAGAAATTTGTGCGGCCAGACCAATTCTACAAGAAAGTCATGGAAAACCGCTCTATCTCCAATATTATTGGAAGAATTCTTTCTGATAAACTCTCCAGGAGCTCCATCTGTGGATTATTCCAGGAATGTCATTTAAGGATTCTTCAGGGAGTTCCTGCTGGGGATTTCTCCACGAATCTCTGCTGCGGGCTCCTCCACGAATCCTCCTGGGGACTGCTCTAGAAATGTCATCTGATTATTTCTTCAAGAAAGACTTTTGGGGATTTATTCAAAAATTCATGATCCTAAATTTTCAGGATTTTCAGAAATAACCCTTGGATTCATAGAAGAAACTCCTGGAGGTTTCCCAGAAAAAAGTTTTTCCAGAAATAACTCCTTCAGCACATCCAGCAGGTTATGATTCCCGCGAACAAACTCATTTAGGACGGGCTATTTTAGAGTTTCCTTATAAATCCTTCGAAGTTCTGTTCCAAGAATACTTATAATAGTGTTTCTAGAGAAAAACGTAATGGAATATAGGATAGACTTGAATGTATGGAACAGAAGCTAGTGAAATCCCACTTGAACTGACCAGAATATCTGGTCACATTTCTGAAGAGAAATCTGATTCAAATTCGGTAATTTTGTAGTTTTAAGCACAATTGTTGTTGATCTCGTCGGAATTGAATGATTGAAAAAAAATATAGAAAAATTTACAAATACTTTTTGCAAAAATGTTGAAAATGTTTCTGATTGGCCGAATTTGGGCAAACCTGTAAATCACATTAAAAAAAGAACTTTATTGTAGTGTGTATGCGGTGGCTATGAGGCTGGAAAGCTAGCGAACTCTCGGCATCGCGTGTATATTTTTGGTGACGATTTTTTTCGGATTTGTGCTTCGATTTCTGGGGGGAGACTCACTTTTCGTCAGTATGTGGTGGCTTCGTAACTGGAAAGCAGACCAAGTCAAATAAAATTATAACATCTCTTTAATACAATTAGTATAACATAGCATAGGTGATTGCACAGATCGTGGGTTGCTACACAATGCTCAGCTTCATAGGCTTTGCCTAATATACAAGCCGCTTTGACAATTTTGACCATAACTCGTGAATTATTAGCACTAGAAATGATATGTTGACCCTATCACGCACACTAGACAATGCATGTTTCACCACTTGGTAGCAAACTAACGTACCTGAATATTGCTTAATTACGTTGAGATGCTTAACTTGCTTAATTACGTTGAAAAGATTCGATGCGATGGTATGCAATGTTGGTCTATGGTACAAAAATTGGCCTATTAGTGGATACTACGTTGGCCTTTTGCTTTCCGAGCGCTAGATCCATTAATTCTCTCATTTTTTCAATATTTCTGCTGGAGTATTATCACTGTTTGTTCACCAATCTTACTTTCAAATTACATTTTCGAAGCCAAATTTTCACAAAACTATAAATAAATTACTTAAAATACAGTTATTTCTTAATTTAGTAACGAAAACAACGCAACCCAATTATTGTGTTATATTTTTACAGTCACCGCACACAAAATCTTTCTTCCTGTTAATTCTTTCTGGTTCATACGCAATGTTCATGTTGTTGACGTCACTTTATCGATGTTTTTAAGTCACTTTACTAATAAGCCAAGATTTGGGTCCATAGTGAAAAAAATGTCCTCAATATTCGGCCCACATTTAATTTGTAAAATAGTTATTATTCGTTGAAAACAAATATACAAGTTCAAAATAGCGTCTTTGACCGTTGCATCTAATGTTCAATTATCGAAAAGTCAACTCGAAATGTCCCAGAATCATGCCATTTATGATCATTTGTATAGACTAGACCAGGCATTGCACTTGCGAGCGAGCTCAACGAGCATGAGCCTAACGTGATCGCAGTGTCCTGGTGCTGTGAGCGATCTGTTATGCTCAACTCCTTTAAACTCAGCGATCACGATGGCTCACTTCTGAAATAAACAATGAGCTAGAGTTTGCTTGACGACGCCTTTCTACTTGGCCGATTAGGTGCCAGTCGAAAATCATAGCAAACCATCACTATGTATTTTCATGCATCTACTTCTGTCATAACCTGCAATTGTAGAAGTTGAAACTCTCTGAGGCCGAGAAACAGCTCAATAGGACCAGCGGATAAACCACGACTCCCGGATAAAAAGCTCAGTAGTATGGAACGTTTGACACAGTCAGTCACAGGGCCAGCATGTTGCTGGGTAATCCGGAGGGGCTACGCGAAAAAAAACGAATGGAAAACTATGAAGTTCTCATTGACTGGTCTAGTGGATTGGTATTCGCACATCTCAATGGTGGCAGTGTCGCTTGATTGGGCGATGGCGTATTGCTACGAAAGTGGCATGGGGTGGTTTTTCCTTTGTTGACGAAATCGATGGTCCACGGACGAGACCGTATGCTGTTTGTAGATTAGGACTCCACGATCCCAGGAATAATAGTATGAGAGCTCGACACTGATTACGGACCGACTGGGACCATCAATTAATGATTCGACGTATACATTTAGTTTTTTGTTTTGAAACTCAAGCTTGACGAGTTTTACCTAGTTTTACCACAAAATACTATCTTGAGCCCTTTGGAGATGATTCTGACCTAACCTTAGCCTGTAAAAGGCTACTCAGAATAAGAGAAACATCGAAATACAACAGATATTTATATTGATAAAGGTTTCATACACGAAAAATGCGGTCGAAAATGTGAAATTTTTTCCATAATAAATCCAAGCTCAGTTAGTTCAGGTACAGTGAGCTGCGGTGCTCGATGCTCATTTAACTGATGAGCGTCCTTGTTCAATGAGCTTGAACGCTCACGGCCTATCTTTCTGATGAGCATCAAGTAAGCATGAAATTGGCTGAGTTTTGCTCGTGAGCCGAGCTTTTTCAATGCCTGGACTAGACTACCCACTAAGCCGAAGAATCATGGCGTCTACAAAAGCTAAACAAAGTGACATTTTCATTACATATTAATGCTCTAAAGTGCTAAAATTGAAACGAAATGTTACAGTTGTTTGTCGCATAGCTTTTCTGATCTCCAGTTACGCGTGTTTATTTGAGTTTTTGGTTTACGTTAAGATAGGCCGAACGAGGGGACTATGCCAACGAATGTGGAGCGGACCTGGTGTGGTGGTTAGAACACTTGACTATCACGCCGAGGACCGGGATCGAATCCCACTCCCGACATACTCACAAAATGTGGGTTCTTTCTTCGGAAGGGAGGTAAAACGTGGGTCCCGAGATGAACTAGCCTAGGGTTAAAAATCTCGTTAATACAGACAAAAAAAAAGTATGCCAACGAAGCATCCCGATACCCTATATTTTGAAAAATGTAACACCATGTGTAACACGTACTGTCGCGTATTGGCGGTAGTCCTAAACGTTATTTTACGTTTGGGATTACCACCTTTTTCTACGTGTTACAGTTGGTCGAAACAAGCATCACATTGTATACCTGGCCAGTTCCTTACAATCGCTAGGATAGGGTTGGAATGTTAGTTTAACGTCTACTTAAGAAGATACAGATTATCGCCATAAGCGCTGTTTGCAGATCAGAAGGAATTTCTCAGCCTATCTTGATGCATGGGAAATTCCTTGCCTGAATCGCTCAAGAAACCGCTTTTTCTTCGATCGCAGTACGCAGTAGCGAAGAAATGACAGTTCAAATGGCAGTCACCGAAGAAAGTTTCTGCCAGGAATCACTCAAGAAGTTTCTTGAGCGATTCCTTTCGAACTCGAAACTGCGCTATAGACGTGAAGGAAAATGAATTTGTGTTAGTACGATGGGGTTGTTATGAGGAGCTTTGTTTGAAAATCTAGAGCACAGTTGAAGTTGATGGATGGTTGTTAAATGAACTTACCTTGATATTCCTGAAAGAAAGTATATCAGTTTGCAAAAATAAAAATGTAAATAATTTACACATCTGCATTTCGACATTGAAGTTATTGAAGGGGCCGAAGGGTTGAGACATCCAATCACTGCATGAGCATAGATGACCGCACAATTCGTAGTTGCTACTCCGTGATTGACCAGAGCAATCGTGTCGCTGAAAGGAACGCTATTCAGCTTAAAAATAAGCTTCGAAAAAATGAAAAAAAAAATGCGCTTAGTCCTCAAAAGTAATTTATTATTATGAGACATTAGTACATGTGTAATTCAAATTGACTAATACCTTGAAATAATTTTTAATGTTTTTTACAAAATTCAACTCGGGTTCTCCTCGTTGAAAGCCGGCGCCTAACCACTACTCCATGTATGTGTTGTTAGGCACTGCGGGATTTTACTCAATGTGCTGAAATCATTTAGTTGAGCTCAATCAGGTTCGCGTGTGAACTTTCTCTGAACCTCAAACCGAAGGTTCAAAAGAAGTTTACGTGGAACTTCTTGTGAACTTACATAGTTTGAGATTTTCAGTTTGTTTTGGTTCGTAATTGAAACAAGTGCAAAGCAATAAATTAGCGCCAGTGCCAATCATTCAGAAAAGTTTTCAGTGACAACGATCACGTCGATTACCGGCACGCTGGTGTGACAAGTGAGACGGGGTTGAAACATCCAGCAAAGCTGGAAGACTTTTATCCGCAACCAAAAAAACTCCGGCGGAATTAATTGAATGAGAACTTCTCCCCGGCCCCGCTGTCGACGAAGTTCAAATGAAGTTCACTTTTGGTACGGTTAATATTTATCCGAACTTTGAGTAGTAAGTTCAAAACAAGTCCGAAAGAAGTTCGGAACGGAACATTTCAAGTTGTTGTAATATGCCCAAATGAACTATATTTGAGTTTTAGTTTTAAAGGCTCGAATAAGTTCAACATGAGTTCGGTTAATATTTGATTGAACTCGGTTTTAAAGTTCAACATAAGTTCTTTCTGAACCTTTTTTTGTCGTTTGAAGAGATGTCAAAAGCTTGTACATGTACTTCCAAGTTCATAACTAATACATAAGGAACTTTTTGGAGATTTAAGTTTAACGAAACTTGAATTGAACCAAACTTAAACTTCTGAGTTCGTTCTTCAAGTGGTATCCGAACTTTTGGTTGCTTGGGTATTCTCATTGTATACAGTTCGAGAGCTCTCAACTTTAGTAAGGTTGGGAGGATGGGAAAGAATGTTAGTGAGACAAACGTTGTTATAAAGACCGCAAATCGCTGCATCTCGTTTGTCGCAGGAAGGAATTTCTGTTAGTGGGGTAGGGTACATTGTCAATCTGGTAGTCACCTATGGTTGGTGATGTGATTTAACAATGGATCAATAAACACTAACTTTCGCGCACAATCGTACAGTTTTCTATACGAAAACACATCTAATAAAAAAAATTCCTGTCGCGCGTCTCCACCCCATCAGGGAGTAGAAACTTTAAGCCCATTCCACGCAGGAATAAACTGAACGCAACAAAGAACACATTAACAAACCAAAACATATGCATTCATGGTACAACACAATACTCATCACGAAGGAACTATGTTCCGCTGGGATTTCACCTTATATCCTTTGTAATACTAAGTCCCGCGTTTTTTGTTTCTAATTCTAATTTAGTAAGTGTCCATCACCAGATTGCTCTCTGTGCGAGCTTTTTGGTATGGGGGCCAGCGGAGGGTATAAAAAAATTAAAAAAAATAAGGATGAGGACAACCAATGATTGACAAACACAAGATTGAAGAGGAAAAGTAAATTAAAAAAAAACAAAAACCGTTCGCAGTACAAGTCAAAACATAAGAATAAAACACAAACAGTACAAAAAACACATCAAGTTGATTCTTCCATTTTATGTAGGAAAATAGCAAGATTGAAACTTGATGTGGTAGATCGTACACCGTAACACACCGTTTTGAGGTGATCTACCCACGTTACGGGACATAATAACTCTTCAATACAATTTGTCAAAAAAAGTGCTACTACCTCTTGTTCAATTTGCCACCTCCTCACCTATAGAAAATCCACCCCAGTGTCGCTGGCGTATCGGAAAAGAAAACTAAAAAAAAAAAATCCGCCATCGTCGTATACAACAACAGCTGGCGGTGGTGGTGCCCCACGGAAATTAGTGCTCTATTACATTGAGGCTGATGTTGCTGTTGCTGCTGTTGAGCTGCCTCTGCTGGTGGCTTTAACCCATTTTCTTCGTTTCTTATTATTAGTTTCTCTTGGCCATCATTTGCGTACTCGTCGTATTTCGTATTAGTAACTCATCATTGTCGACAATGATGGTGATGCTGGCGGTGTTGCTGCTGTTGCTTCTGATTCGGCTTGTAGTTAAAGTAATGGCAATTTTGTATTCATGTCGTCTAAAAACTGATACATTAAAGTGGGTACACGTGGGGCTTCGCAGATGCGAGTTTGAATACACGAAGCCGGACCTTCGAAAATTAAGGCCAAAGATGTTATACATTAAAAGCCTGACAATTCCATTTGCGTTCATTATAAAGTTGAACCTGTCTTTTGTTTTGAAAGCAATTTGGATCTCATAAAGTACAAACATTAATGAAGTTGGTTGTATGCATGTAATACGTAGACCTTCCTATAATTCAAAAAGTCCGGAAGAGCAAACATTGAAATGTGTAAACCGACAAAATGATCAGCATCATGCCTTAGAAAATTGGAAAGCTCCATATCAAACCATTTTCGACCGTGCCCAAATCAAAA
Organism: Aedes albopictus; assembly: GCF_035046485.1. Classification (NCBI taxonomy): domain Eukaryota; kingdom Metazoa; phylum Arthropoda; class Insecta; order Diptera; family Culicidae; genus Aedes; species Aedes albopictus. The sequence continues at coordinate 78,662,637 of NC_085138.1, read as the reverse complement.
ACCTTAACCTTCGCGCAACCATCCGATCGATAAACTGCCCACAGACACGGTATGTAAAATGCCATATCCAAGCAGCAACTCCCATATGATCGGTCCAGCACACCTATATGCTAATTCAAACTCAATTTCCACGCCACATCAAACTTTGGTCGATTGGACCTGGGTCTGGGTCCGGTCCCCCTTCGAGCTCCGCCTCGAAAAGACGTGAATCAGTTTGCCAGTCACGCTTCGAACTTAACATTGATTTAATTTATAAATTAGCAACAATATCGAGCGCAACCAGTCAGGTTCGATCCGATCCAATCCGACCATCGATGTGTACGTACGCCAACCGAAAGTCAATATGTGGTGTAATGCGTTTCCCGAAAGAAAAATACTGAGATTTCACCTTTTTTGTTGTCTGATCGAAAGTTTCCGTGGGTTTTGGCTATAGGTCCGACGGATTCCACTGCACTGGCCCCCCAACTTCAAACTTCAATCACTCGACTCGTCGCACCCTGATGGTACGGTGTGTAATGTGATGATGGTGTGGTGCTCCAAAACATGACGCGACGCACGTTTTGGCATTATCGCAATCAAGGCAGAAGATAATTTTCTCGCACGTTGTTTGGATATTAATTGAAAACTTTTTTTCGGGAGATTTTTTGTCGTGGTGCGGTCCGATGAGGTACCTTTGAGGCATTGGTCGTTTTATAAGAAGTACATATAGGGGAAGCTAGTCAACCGTAAGGTAAGTTGTATTCAACGGCTGTTCGGGTCCGCTTGAAGTTGATCATCAATATTAACTTACAGTGCCGCGAAGCATCAGCGTGCAAGTCACCAAAAACACCAAACTTGTATCACCCTGTCTCTTACCTTACCTTACCTTACCTTACCGATCAGGCTAAGGCATGGGTGGCCTCTGCTGTACATAGTAGCCGTCTCCATTCCACTCGGTTCATGGCTGTTTGTCTCCAGTTCCGCACTCTGCGTAGGGTCCGCAGATCGTTCTCCACTTGGGAAGTTGCGGAGATGTAGTTAATCGTAGTTTATCTTGTCACATCCTGCAAAACCAAGTGACTTGCAATTCCATGTTCCAAGTTTCCAATCGTAGTCCTTATTTCGTCGCGTGGGTAAGCGGGTCTAGTGATTGTCTCGTGATGGTCACGATTATTCGCAGGACTGTTAACTTATTTTCCCAATCAGCCTAGATAGCTAATGTAGTGTCGGTAGCGATTGTCTCAATTGGCTAAGAATAACCTACGGATCGCCTGTTCCGGTGGTAAGAGTCCACTAAACAGATGACCCCTAATTTATGGTGTGATGCGGCTATATGCTTACCGTGCCTAGGAATGAATGGCTAGGAGGTAAGACACCTAACCGCTAACGGAGCCAGTGGAGTAGCGGGCATCTTCCACAGTATTTTGCCCTCACTGCGCTAACCGGAGCAATGGTGCAGTCGACCTTGTGTTTCTCCGAAACAATCAGCTGCCCATTTTTAGTATCATACTTGAGGCTAAAGGAAGCCGGGATTATGAAGACGTTGTTGATTGGTTTAAATTTTCACCTACACTACCCGTCATAATTACGGACTCAGAAAAAGTATTGCAACAATATTGCATCACCCTGACTCACCTCGATATCTCTATAACCAGAACAGCTACTAAAATGCCGCCTTCAGAAAAGTTGTTGCTCTTGGGCTCCTGAATAACTTTGCTGAAGACAGCATCTTCGTAAGTCTTCGGGTTTTGGAGAAATCGAGGTGAGTCAGGGTGATACAATATTGTTGCAATACTTTTTGTGAGTCCGTACTTTTGACGGGTATTGTATATGGCTTCGATATGCAATTTACACAGTGTATTCTGTGTATACTAAGCCTTTGGCGTTTTCCAAACGATACCAATCTGGTTTTATTGCTGCTGTTCTTTGTTGTTCTGTGATTGTAAAAAGTTTAATCTTGCCTAGTTTGGGTAGTGGCCACGGTTAGGATAGCTAAGATCAATCTTCCGCATAGCAGAACAGCAACGATCAATTTTTGCAGGCGTATGCAAAATGGTACAGCCCAAGGGGCCTTAGTCCAAGAATCTTACTTAAGGGGAGTTTCTATCTAGGAAACCTTGTGAACCCGGTGTTTTCTACTTTCAGTAAAAAGGAAATGGCAAACTCGCGTGTCATGCCTCGAGCCTGTGTGCTTGTCAACAGCGTAATCGTTGCTACACTTATATCTGAACTAACCACCATAGATGTATGTGTTGTCGCAATTGATGTATCCGTTGGAAACCTCAACAGGAAATACGTCTATTGTTCGGTTTATTCATAGCATGATGATAAACCATCCCCTAGGGATGCTTTCAGAGCTATCAGTTTGACCTCTTTTCTTCTGAAATGCTTAGAACGCATTGTCGATCATCACATCCGTGATGTTCATCTGGCCAATGTGCCTCTTCATGTGAACCAACATGCTTACCAACCTGGAAAGTCCACTGTGACTATTTTACACAAAGTTGTTTACGATATGGAGAAGACATTCGCTCAAAACCAATCCTGCTTGGGTGTTTTCATAGATATCGAGGCTGCCTTTGACAACGTGCCTTTTGGTGCCATATTGGAAGCTACACGGAGTCATTGTATATCTCCAATGATTTACAATTGAAATTACCGAATGCTCAAAAACCGACATCTCTTCTCGATATTGTGTCAAGCACAACAGAAGCGATAAGGAAATTGAGCGTTTGTGGATGCCCCCAAGGGGAGTCTAGACGCCGCTTTCGTGGAGTTTCGTAGCAGATACGCTGTTGCGGCAACTGAATAATAGCAGTTTTCCTACTTATGCTTTGCCGATGACTATATACCTACCTAACTTTGTTAAATATTATGTGCATCAGCACCCTTTTCGACCTGATGCACAACGCCCTTCAGGTATTTGATTGTTGGTGTCGTCAATATGGTTTTTCGGTTAATCCGAGTAAACACCTATTGTTCTTTTCACGAAAAGGCCAAGGTGTAATGACCTCTGCGTCTCTTTGATTCTGAAATCATTTTATCAGGTAAAATACGTTGTAGTTATTCTTGATTCAAAACTCCCCTGGACACCTCACATTGAGTTCAGAATCAAGAAAGCTTGTATGGGTAATACCGGCGAACCTTTGGTAAAACTTGGGCTTTAAAACCCAAGTATATGAAAGGGATTTACACAACTGTTGTTCGGCCAATATTGGCCTATGGATGTCTTTGTGTGATGGCAAAAGGGCGGAGTGAGAACGATCTAATCAAAATTAGGTCATCTCCAAAAGATGTACTTAATGGCGATGTCTGGATGGTTCTCTTCAACTCTCACGGCAGCGCTCACATTCATCTTAAACAATAAAAGCACTTTCCTGCACTTACCGCCTATCGGTACCCGGTTTACTAGAGGAATCTCCTGTGAACCGCAGATCAACACACACCACGTGGTTTCCACTTTTGGTATTCGAATAAAGTTGTCCTTGCTCCAAGTGGTCTTACAATTGCTTGGAGTTTTTCATATAGGTCATTTTCTACAAAATTCTTTTCCTGGGAAGAGTGGACATTTGGTTATCTGGAGAGAAGTATTACAGAAGGCATCGTATGTTACACTGATGGCTCCCTTCTCGAAGGTAGAGCAGGTGCTGGTGTCTATTCTCGTGAGATAAGGCTACATCAGTCTTACTCACTTGGTAGACACTGCTCCCTTTTTCAGGTCGAAATCTTTGCTCTTATGTGCTGAGTACAATCAGAACTTCAGCAACACGTAATGGGCAAAGTAATATACTTCAGTAATATTTTATCGGCGTAGCAGTCTCTTTAGGAAACCAAAAGCTTATTTGTTTCAATGTCCGACGTTTCGATGTATTTAACACCTTTTTCAAGGATTAGAAACAGTAGCAATTTTGTCAGGAGGCTCTTGTTGAGCAGTGGTCATTGAACATTTAAACATTCGAACAAATACTTCCGGCACAAAACACTTAATTTTAACACTTATTACAATATTATCTTTTCTTCGTCGCAAAAATTGTTTATCCAACTGTCGTTTCGGTCCTATTTTTACTAATATACTTCTGTTTTGATATCCAGGCTGCTAATATAAAGCACTTGCTTCGGCCAACTCTAGATCGAAATTAGTTATAGCTTGTCGAACTCAAATCGAGAAGCTATCAAACGCTGTTGTTACATACGCTATTTGCATTGTACGGGTACCTGTCCATTCTTCCATCACTGGAAATGAGTTGGCTGAAGAGTTAGCTCGCACTAGAGCATCACATGACTTCATTGGACCTGAGCCAGCTATTTCGGTATCGAAGTGTTGGATAAAGCTTAAGATTAATACCTGGGCTGCCACTCAACATAAACAATACTGGAATAGTTTGGAGTCATGTCGTCAAACAAAATTGTATTGTACTGAGCCGTTTTCAAGGATGGCGAAGTATCTTACAAATCTGTCAATGCAGAATTGCAAAATGCTGGTCAAAGCATTGACTGGCCACTACCGACTCATCATTTTATCGTATCATTTTATATGGCACAAATGTCCATAATGGAGGAGAACGTGCCTCTGGAGCTAGCTTCTGATAAAGCGTAGCAAGGGTCCAAAGTGACCAGAGTAGTGAAGGGCATAGCTTATATACAGGGTGTTAGGTTCGTGAGTGCAAACTTTTTAAAGGGTGATAGAGGACCATAAATGGAGAAAAAAATTGTTCTACGCATATGGTCAAATCTCAACCGTTACGTAGTTATTAAACTTCCCATGTTTTTGACTCTTATTGCCTTAACTGGTAATATCTTGAAAATGGTCAAACTTATCGCAGTTTTTTCACCCTTATTCGAAAGATTATTGAATTTTCTATCAAATGGCATCTTTGAATCAATTGGTTTAGTTAAATAACTAAGTTTTCCAGAACAAAAAGCTTAAAAGTAGTGTGTTTTAATTTGTTTTTGTCAATTATCTTTGAAAAATGCGTAATAAATTAAAATTTTCTCTTAGGCAAATTTGTGGCCCCTGTTTCACTCTACAATTCGTTCTTTGACATCAAACTTTTATCTCTTATCGTTTTCTTGCAATTTTGATTTAAACATCGCATTTCAGATCATAAACTTGTAATTGTCAAGGAAAGTACTTATTTGCGCACTGTGCCGCACATTTAAATCGAAATTACAAGAAAACGATAAGAGCTAGAAGTTTGATGTCAAAGAACGAATTGTAGAATGAAACAGGGGCCATAACTTTGCCGAAGAAAGATTTTTAATTGATTACGCATGTTTCAAAGATAATTGACAAAAACGAATAAAAACGCACTACTTTTGAGCTATTTGTTCTAGAAAATTTAGTTGATTAACTAAACCAATCGATTCAAACATGTCATTTGATAGAAAATTCAATAATCTTTCGAATATGGGTCAAAAAACTGCGATAAGTTTGACCATTTTCAAGATATGGCCAGTTAAGGCATTTAAAGTCAAAAACATGGGAAGTTCAATAACTACGTAACGGTTGAGATTTGACCATATGCGTAGAACAATTTTTTTCACCTTTTATGGTCCTCTATCACCCTTTAAAAAGTTTGCACTCACGAACCTAACACCCTGTATATTGCCATCCTTGCCCGGAGACATCTTCAATATTTGTACACGCTTCCAAGCTGTTCAGTACACCTTCTTCAACTTGTTCATTGTACGATAGTAAATCGTAGGCAGATATCCTTTATACCTAAACTGATCCAGCATAATTCCAATTTGATCTCAATTAGTTCGTAGTGTTCGTCCGGGGTTATCTACCGTGTCCTGTGTGGAGCGGACCTGGTGTAATGGTTACGTGCATTAACTATCACAACAAGGACCTGGGATCGAATTCCATTCCCGACATACTAATATAATTCCATTCATTTCCACACGCCACCCATGTTTGGGACAACGTGAGAGTTAAAACGTGTCATTGTGTCTAACTATTGGTGAATATCCCAGTTGAAGAACGTTTTACTGCTGTTACTTCCACCCGCAGCTCTTTACCCGCCCCAACGAAGTTTGTGCCCTGGTCAGTTGAATGATCAAACATGGAGATTCTCTGACAGCCGGAAGGAGTGCCATTCATAGCATTTTAGGAACCGGCATTCGGCATATACTCGGCGTACCATGAACATCTAAGAGCAACCATGCGACCAACGGTCCTTACGTTACGGGTATGGGGTAAATCTTGCGGAGTTCGTTGATCACGTTTTCTTCATAACCGTGCGCGTACCGCTGGTGGAAATGATCCACGAACCACGAGTATTCCGGTTGAACGATACGATTTTGGTAAAATTACAGGGTACTTGGGACCATACATGACAAACTCCGTAGCGTAAATCCTGCCTTCGACACGCAGCGCTCCGTGATCGTCGAGGAATGCCGTCAGCTTCCGCAATAACCAATCGCTCAGCATGGTTTGCTTGTAGATGTATGTTTCTGCGGATCGTTGACACTTCTTCAGGGTATTCTTCAGACTGTACTAGCTTGCAAAAAACGATTTCTGCGTTCAATAACACAGCGCAACATTTTTTTGTCTCAAGAGCAAACTTATTTGTCTCCGAAGGATTTTGGGCCGCTGAATCCGAATCCGGGCTCATATTTGCTCTAACACGTCACAATTTTGAGCTATACCTCAATTTATAGGGCAAAATATGCGGTTTTGGGCTTTTTTGACTCTAAGCCATTAAGCAAGGAAATATTTTTTTTAAGCAATCAAAAGGTTAATTGGTCAATTAACATCTAAATTAACGACTCATGCAAAATATTTCGTTTTACCTAATCAAATTTGATAGATTTATGCATTTTATGTTAGTATGAAAACTTGCATGCAACTTTTGGAGGGTGACTTGTATGGGAAATATCGTACCTAACATAAATCGCTTAAAACTATCAAATTCGATTTGGTAAAACGAAATATTTTGCATAAGTCTTTAATTTAGATGTTAATTGATCAATAAACCTTGTGATTGCTTAAAAAAAATATTTCCTTGCATAATGGCTTGCAGTCAAAAAAGCCCAAAATCGCATATTTTGCCCTATAAATTGAGGTATAGCTCAAAATTGTGACGTGTTAGAGCAAATCTGAGCCCGGATTCGGATTCAGCGGCCCAAAATCCTTCGGGGACACATAAGTTTTTTCTTGAGACAGACAAAAAGTTAATTTTTGTTACGCTGTGTAATTCTTCTTTGGAGAGTATGGTCCGGGAATAGACATATATTAGACTTCTAATGGCGCTTCAACCCTTGTGACTAACATCTAGTAGGTGTGTGTCTTGGCTGTGGTACTCAAAGTGTCAAATTTACATGTTTTTGATCATAGCAATCTTAAATGAAAATCAAAACAAAACCGTTCGTACTTCCATAGACTTAATAGTAAGATATGAATGTCAGGAACAAATTCACTTCGATTTGTGACGCCAGTTCCCCCAGTAAAATCGCCCAATACTGGTTTTCTTAACGCGACGCTTCTAATGTCAGTTTGCCCCACCCATTTTCATCAAAGTAAGACGAGCACACGAGCAAATGGCACTTGTTTATTGACGTGGCGGGGAAGAAAAAATTGCAGCACAACTTCCAACATTAATTTTAGTTTGTTTTTAGGAAATGCCTAATGGATTTAGGTGTTCCGTCCAGCTGTAACTTTACCGGTGTGGCTAAAGGAGTAATTTTATGTTGTCCCGGTTGCGGAAATCCTTCTGAACAAAGTAGTTGGTCTTCTGACCAGTTAGTCCACTTGGGGCCAGACTGCCGGAGAATAGACATATCGTCCGATGCAACCTCAGAAATGGTATCAGAGTGAAATTTTTGGGTAATTCTCGAGTCAGCCATTAGAAGCGCCGCGCCAATGAAAATAGGATTGGGCGAATTTACTGGGGGAATGACTGGCGTCACAACAAAACCGCTACCTGCATATTGATTGTTGGTACTTCTCTCCGGCAACTGACCACTTTTGGTTTTGTGTGACCGGTGGCCAAGAGTCCTCCGGACGGCCTTATACAAAATGAAGGTTATAAGAAACAGTGTAACCTTGAGTGTATCCGATTTATTTCAACAACCGCCAAGTATCGGCTTGTGAACTAGAGAAGAAACTGAGGAATGCGATCGTTTGCAGTGGTCTGGAGACGCTAGTATCCGAGACTGTCCCAAGTGTTCATTTACTGGGGAAATTTGCAGTTGTTTTGGCACCTAAAAATCCAGCTAAAAACCAATAGAAATACACTAGAACGCCAATGGTGCTGTACTCAGTTTTCCTATTTAATTATTTTAATAAATTTAGTTGTAATAATTGATTATGTTTAAGTGCCCATCTTGTAGAGGACCTTTTGTTTTGGTAAACAAAATTTATTTGACACTTATAGTACCGCTACTGACGCTGTAAGTAACAATCAATATGCAGGTAGCGGTTTTGTTGTGACGCCAGTCATTCCCCCAGTAAATTCTCCCAATCCTATTTTCATTGGCGTGGCGCTTCTAATGTCAGTTCACTCCGCCCATCATTATCAAAGCAAACTAAGTCCGCCAAACTAAAAAACCATGGCAAGGGCCATCACACCACAAAAGTCTCTTGAATGCGTTTTGTCCTCTGTCACTCTTACTGCGCTGCCATAGTACCGCGTCAAAGTGAGAGTGGGAGTGCGCTTTCAAAGGATTTGCGTGGATTTGCTGTTGTTGATATTCTTCTTTGCGGCTTCGCCCACGCGCACTCCCACTCTCACGCGTAACTATAACGGCGCCCTTACGGCCGAGTAATCAGCATGTGAGTATGCAACCATAGGGTTCTTTGTTCAAGACCGGTTGGCGGAACGAACTTTTTTGAGAGTAGCATGGTGCCATGGAAAAGTTTAGAACAAAATTTGAAATGCTGACTTTCAACCAATTCAGTTGATTTTGAAGGGTACTATATTTTGCAAAAGAGATCAATTGGAAGTAAAGCAGCTGATAAATCGTGGGGGTTGCAATGAACCACCACCGTGTATAATTAATTCCAACTCAAGTGCTAAAAATCCTGCGTGAGAATTCGAACCGCTGGCTCAAGGATAACCTAAAATTTTCCCTCTGATACCATTTCTGAGGTTCCTCCGGACGATATGTCTATTCTCCGGCAGTCCGGTCCCAAGTGGACTAACTGGTCAGAAGACCAACTACTTTTTTCGGAAAGATTTCCGCAGCCGGGACAACACAAAATTACCCCTTTAGCCACGCCGGTTAAGTTACAGCTGGACGGAACACCTAAATCCATTAAACATTTCCTAAAAACAAACCAAAGTTAATGTTGGAAGTTGTGCTGCAATTTTTTCTTCTCCGACACGTCAATAAACAACCGCGATTCACTCGTTGTCATGGTCACTAAATTGGCGGGCAGTCTTACTTTGATGAAAATGAGTAGGGCAAACTGATATTAGAAGCGTCGCGTTGAGAAAACCAGTATTGGGCGATTTTACTGGGGGAAAACTGGCGTCACAAATCGAACTGAATTTGTTCCTGACATTCATATCTTACTATTAAGTCTATGCTGTAAGGGCGAGGCAAACTAGATGTTAGTCACATGAACAGTCGCGACATTGGATTTCTGTGGCTGGTTATTCTAATTAAAAACCAATGCGATGATGCTTGAATGCCTTCAGTTGCATGTCAGAACTGCTGGGCAATATTCGATTGGAACGAATCGGCGAGTTCGGCTTACACAACCTCGGAGGGTTTGCTTGAATTCCATAGACTGAGAGAAACAGGAAGAAAGAATTAATAGGTCCACAAACAAGAATTGGCCTTGCAAATATTGACTTGCAGCTCAATTTCACATAAATGCTGAGTAATTTCAGCTTCCAACCGGCGCACTCTTGCTGAATGTTTACCTCAACTTATGCGAAGTTGAATAATACGATTTGACAGTTTAAGTACCACTGGGCCACATCTTTCAAAAATCTAGGCTATGGATAAAACATCCTAGTCACAAACACAGTATGGGGAAACAGCGCCTCTAGCGTTCTATACTTGTACTTCTATTGGTCCGGGTCCCATCACAAGAAACGGTAGACTTTTTCCTGCAGCGGTCGATGAACCGAAGAACGTAGCCAACCGTCCGCAAACTTGGAGTGTCCGATGGAGAGAACTCTTGGTTTGGCCACTCTGATTCGTAGTGCTAGTAGTGTGTGATTCTCCTGAATCAACTTCATCGGTCGGATACGGATGACTGTGGCTTGCAGTTCTAGCTAAGGGACCGACATTGGCTTCATAGAGGCTACTTTTGTTTTATCGGATACGGTCGTCCCAGTTCACACCAGCAACCCAAATGTCCTGGATCAAAACTACTTGCAGAACGCTACATTGAAATAATCTTTTTTGCTAGTAGCTACTGAACGTCCGGTCGTAGTTTGAGGACAAACGTAAACCCATTGTTCTCTGGCACCCACGACAGTCCAAGGGCTCGCTCTGAGTTGGTGGCCTTCTCCGCAATGAAGAATTTCGCAACTTGCTCACTTTGTGCAGCAACCGACCCGTCGAAGAACTCACAACGGCATTGATCATCTTCACTTCGAGAGCTACGCGAACCGTTTTTCTACTCTGACCGATCGGTTCGCATAGTCATCCACGTATGTGTTCTCCACAATAGCTGTATAGACCGTGTATGCCGGTCTTCTGGACGGATATGGATCTGGTGAAGGAATTCTTTAAACTTCCGTAACTCGCGCGGTTGGCCACCACCGCAAGCACCGCGCTAATGCTGAGGACAAAAAGCGCGATTTTTTCAACGTGTTGTACTAAATACAACACCGCGATCGCTCGAGGGTTAATATCGCAGGTGATGACAACCTCACGCTGACGACAACGGGATAACACTGACGGTAACGATGTAAGCAGGTCTGGTACTTTCAGCAGCATTGAGTTCATAGACACGTTTTTGCTACAGCGTCCCACATAATCCGAATTTTCCCAGGTTTGTTGGGATTTTGCACTACTGCTAGCGGCAAGTACCAGAGACTCTTTTCGGATCGCTGTTGTTGGTTTTCTGTTCAGTCAACCTACGAGCATAGCCTTTGGTTTAATTTTGTTTCTCCGCCATGAATTGATTCTGACGACGAGACGATAGGGTTCGTAACGTACAGAGACCGATATATTAGTAGCCAACACAACTGGGGGAGATCGGTAGATGGTTACACTCTATCGTTCCACAGATGTCAAAGAAGCTATGATTTGAGTGCTGGAATTCAAGCCGGCACCATTTGCGTTCGCGGTGAGTCTTACTAGGAAGCTACATTTGCACTAGGTCCCCACTGCAGACTATCCTCCGCTAGCTTTATTCAATCAAACTCCGGGATCTTATGGCTAACCGTACTCCAGCAACCGTAGATAAAGCTAACGCAAAAATTGTACCCTAAAAACAACGCTCCACCATCATCGATAGGCACCCGTGTTGTTGCTAGTTGTCTTCAATGTTTTTGATTTTCAGCTCGTAAAACCAGGTCACGTTCCGCCTCATCCAAGGTAAGCCCAAAAACAACCTTGCCTTCTTAGAGGTATTGCTTCTCCTCACACCTGGGCAGCGCCAGCGCAGCACTCGACGACGCTGGCGGCGACCTGCATCGCAGGCCTAGCTAGGGGAAGGCAGGCATCGCTGCTGCAGTCAGTCAGTGATGGTAATAATGTGTGTATAATCTACCATAAGAAGCGCTGCGCCGCCGTTACGGGGTGTTATATGAGATTTGGTTTTGCTGCTATGGTTTCGATTTTGATTGGCTGTGGAACGGGTTTTCCACCGACCGACCGCTGCTGGCTGCGGACTCCGCGTGGAATGATAGTGAAAGGTGTGGTGTGGCTTTGGCGCAGGTAGAAGGTGGTGCCGCGGGTGGTAGATTCGTTGTAGGCAGGCCTCGCATCGGTTGGGGTTGTGGGTCTGGTGCGGTTTGAAATCGAGTCAGCTGACAGCTTATTACCCCGTTCAGCGATTATTGTTATTAAATATCAAATTGTTCAGCGGCAAATTGGAGTTCTTGCGCGTACAATTATATACGGAGCAAGGTTTGAGCGATACAAAGAGGGCTCTGCGATTCCATTAGAACGTGCTTTGTTTTGTCTGATGGAGAGAGAGTTCGTCGCAAGATTATGATCGATTGCGGTCTTGGGTATTTAGACAGATCAAATTAATTTTAATGAGAACTGTTTTTACTGCAAGGTCTCACATAGCTTAACCGGTAAATGTGTAGCTATTCAGCAATAGCTTTCCACAGCTGTAAAGAGATGATGCAAATGCGATAACCATCCTGCTTTAGGAACTATTCGCAACAACAGAAATTGTCGATCCAAAATTTTCACATACGCAATTTGTTTTTTTTTTTTGAAGTTGTTCCTTTCATTTCTATGTGCAAAACCAAATTGTATCTGTAAATAAGTAACTGTGATAGTACGCCACAATACTCGGTTTGTGGCTGCCGCTCTCCATCCTCGGTCACGCCCAATGCTCGTCAGGTCACGCTCCACCTGGTCCGCCCATCGTGCTCTCTGCTCTCCACGCCTTCTTGTACCAACCGGATCAATAGCGAACACCAGCTTTGCAGGGTTGTTGTCCGGCATTCTTGCAACATGCCCTGCCCACCGTATCCTTCACGCTTTGGCCACCTTCTGGATGCTGGGTTCGACATCCGCTGATGATGCGCCTTCGAATTTCACGACTCACGTTGCACTCAGCCATCAGTAGGGATCCGAAATAGATGACTTCCACCACCATCTCGAAGGTATCCTCGTCTTTCGTAACATTACTATCCTGACGGATCCAGTCGTGCTCGGTTCCGCCTTCCAGCATGTACTTTGTTTTTGTGGCATGTCATCACCAGTCCGACCTTTGCTGCTTCGCGTTTCAGGCGAGTGTACAGCTCTGTCACCGTTCCAAATGTTCTGGCGATAATGTTCACGTCGTCCGCAAAGCACACAAATTGACCGGATTTTTTTTAAATCGTTCCCCGGCTGTTGAGCCCGGCTCGTCGCATCACACCTTCCAGAGCGATGTTGAAGAGTAGGCATGAGAGTCCGTCACCTTGTCGCAGTCCCCGACGAGTTTCGAATGAACTGGTTGGTTCACCCGAAACCCTTACGCAGTTTTGCACACCGTCCATTGTTGCTTTAATCAGTCTGGTCAGCTTCCCAGGAAAGCCGTTTTCGTCCATGATTTTCCATAGCTCTGCGCGGTCGATACTGTCGTATGCCGCTTTGAAGTCGATGAACAGGTGATGCGTTGAGACCTGGTATTCACGGCATTTCTTGAGGATTTGCCGTACGGTGAAGATCTATTCCGTTGTCGACCGGCTGTCGATGAAGCCGGCTTGATAACTTACCACGAACTCATTCGTTTTAGGTGACAGACAACAGAAGATGATCTGCACTGATAGCACTTTGTAGGCAGCATTCAAAATAGTGATTGCCCTGAAGTTCTCACATTCCAAATGGTCGCCTTTCTTGTGAATGGGGCAGATTACCCCTTCCTTCCATTCCTCCGGTAGCTGTTCGGTTTCCCAGATCCTGATATTAGCCGGTGCAGACAGGTGGCCAACTTTTCTGGGCCCATCTTGATGAGATCAGCTGCGATACCATCCTTACCAGCTGCTTTGTTAGTTTTTAGCTGATGAATGGCATCCTTAACTTCCCTCAGCGTGGGAGTTGATTCATTTCCGTCCTTCGCTGCACTGGTTTCGTCGTTCCCTCCGTTGCCGTGGTCTCCCGTGCCTACGTTCTCCACGCCATTCAGGTGCTGATCGAAGTGCTGCTTCCACCTTTCGATTAGCTCACGTCCGTCCGTCAAGAGGCCTTCGTCCTTATCCCTGCACATTTCGGCTCGCGACACGAAGCCGTTGCGGAATGCGTTGAGCTTGTGGTAGAACTTCCGTGTTTCTTGGGAATGGCACAGCAGTTCCATTTCTTCGCACTCCGTTTCTTCCAGGCGGCGCTTTTTCTCCCGAAAGAGGCGGGTCTGCTGTTTCCGCTTCTGTTTGTAACGTTCCACGTTCTGTCGGGTCCTTTGCTGCAGCATTACCGCCCTCGCTGCATTCTTCTCCTCCAAAACCATTCTGAACTCTTCGCCAAACCATTCGTTCCGTCAATTCCGTTCCACGTACCCGATGGTGCTCTCGGCTGCGTCGTTGATGGCTGCTTTCACTGTACTCCCGCAGTCCTCTAGAGGGGCCTCATCGAGCTCGCCCTCGTCTGGTAACGCGGCCTCGAGATTCTGCGCGTATGCGGAGGCGACATCCGGTTGTTTTAGTCGCTCTAGGTTGTACCGTGGCGGTCGTCGGTACCGTACATTGTTGATGACGGAAAGTTTTGGGCGCAGTTTGACCATCACCATATAGTGTTCGGAGTCGATGTTGGCGCCACGATAAGTCCTGACGTCGATAATGTCGGAGAAGTGCCGTCCGTCAATCAGAACGTGGTCGATTTGAGATTCCGTCTGCTGTGGTGATCTCCAGGTATAAGATAAGGGAGGCTGTTTTGGAAAAAGGTGCTATGTATGGCCATGTTTTTGGAGCCGGCGAAATCAATGAGCCGTTTTCGTTCGTCTGCTGGTGGGCGCTGAACTTTCCAATCGTCGGTTTGAATTCCTCCTCCTGGCCTACCTGAGCGTTTAAATCTCCTATGATGATCTTGACGTCGTGGCTTGGGCAGCGGTCGTACTCGCGTTCGAGCTGCGCGTAAAATGCGTCCTTGTCATCGTCAGTGCTTCCGGAGTGTGGGCTGTGCACGTTTATTATGCTGAAGTTGAAGAATCGGCCTTTGATCCTCAACCTGCACATTCTTTCGTCGATCGGCCACCAACCGATCACGCGCCTCTGCATATCACCCATCACGTTGTTACAAGCATGAACAAAACATTTCAATGTTAACCTGCTGCAATAACTGACGAATACTTCCTCCAGTATTGTTAATACCTAGCCGTAGGTTCTATCGCAATGTTCACACATGAAAAGTGTGCAAGTGCATGAACAATTCTAGTGTTGTTAAACTCTAATTGATATTCCTTGTCTTAGGTTGCTTGGCTAATCTCTATTGCAGCGATACAATCTACTGCGTTGCCAATGATTATTTCGACTTGTTGAGATTCATTTGAGGATACTTAGACAATGCACTATAGCTTGTACCCCAACTCAACTAAAGAAGCTTTCACTTTTTATTTCGCCGGCTGCAGACTTTATGACCGACCGTATCTCATCCATATGCAGCACACCACAAGTATAAGCGCAACTTGCGGGGTGCGGTGCAAGTAAATCTCACGAACGGATCGACGGAACACACCTACTACCCCTTTAGAATGGATGATTTGTCGGTTTTGTTGTTTGTGACGCGCCGACACAGCATCGACGACACAGTCAGTTCGGAAATCCTACTGGTCACTACTACTGGTTGGTGACTATCACTTTATTGGTTCTACGGTGGTGAACTTTACTGCAATGATTTCAATAAGCAAAATTCACACTGTAGGAACGTCTCAAGCGGAAATGGTGATTAATCCAATGCCTATAAAGCAGCAATCGGACAGTAAGAAGAATCAGGCGGATGCTAATAAATTCATCATTGTCTAACTCTCTGCGACATGACCGCAGATGATAAAGAGTTCAGTTACCTCACTTTGACTATCATTCCGGAAATCTACTGTGCGACTTTTGCAAAAAAGGACCTTGAAGCCACACTTGAATATTCGTTTGTCTTTTTGGTGTCATTTAAAAGACAACGACACGATTAATACTTTTATGTAACGGCCAGTGGCACTAGCCGAAAACTTTTCCTGACATTTATCAAAATCTGTTGTTTTTTGTGGTTATGTGGAGAGAACGAGACTATCGTTGATTTTTTGCTATAGCCAAACGGATTCTAATACCGTTTGGACCTGCAACTTCCTGTAAGTATTGAAGTTTTGTTTGACTTCTATGGGCATAGAGTAGCATAACCAATATAATTTGGACCCCCTGAGTCGTACTACCAAGAATTTCTCAAATCTAATGGCGATATTATTGAAATGTCTAACATCATTCGCAAGTCTTATGATTTTCGGCAACGCAGTCTTTATTGTATTAAACGAAATTTTATAGGGTTTCGAACTATTTGGGCACCCGCGTCAATTCCCGGCACCTCACAGCAAAACAAATCAAAATCTCACTTGCCGCATATTTTCCAATCGCATTTCCGTGAGTAATCATCTGCCGCAACATTTCCGCAACGGGATCCACAGTCAATGAACTACACGTTCACTCTGAGCCGCACAAGTGCTCAAAACAATGATTACACGCAGACGAGAGTGCATTTCTTCAGTACAAAGTTGGATGCCGAAGCGATTTCCCATTTGAATTGGCTGAAAGTTCGGCACTGGTGCCGGGAATTAGCGCTGGACTAGGTGCAGTAAACTCCGTCAAAATCAACTTTCCAGCAGAAAATCTTCACAACAATCACTATTAACAACAATTTCATGCATTTAGGTATCTGATTCAGATGAAAGAAGTGGACGAAAACGGTCGTTTTGTTGTGAATCTAAGTAATGCACAATTTTGTTTACCTGTAGTGCCGGGAATGGGGTCAAAAACCCTATTACTCTGCAGTCATTTTCTCACTAAAAATATCATTATTTGTCTTGAAATTAATTAGAATTTGAAAATTATGCGTTAATAAGAAGAATTCAATGAAAATGCAAAACTGACGGATTAATTATTTTTCATATTAACTCGTTCGGGGTCGGATTTCGGATCTGGATCCAATTTCATTCGATTATTGCGAGTCAGGGTCAGCTCTGACTTAGGTTCAAAACCGAAAACGGCATCAGTCTTTGATGTTTCGTGATTCTTTACAATTCGGATGTTTTATTTAACCCTTTATAAGGCAGTGGCAACTATATTGCCACCTACTGTTTGTATTTTTTTCTGTTTTATAACAATTTATTTCGAACTTTTTTTTTTGGTGTACGCAAAATTGGGACTACTAACAACGCCTGGTATTTTTTTTGGTACTAAACAAAGCTTTAACAACAATTTAGAAGCCATTTGTAGTCTCAAAAATGGCTAATTTTGACCGCGTAAAGAAAATTAGCTCAAACTTATTGTAAAATTATAGATTTGGTAAATATTTTAAGAAATAATCAAATTCTGGGTTGACATGAGCTGAACTACACATTTTATATTATTGGTTAAGCCCCAATCCACTCTAAAATCTGTTTTCCGGCTGTTTGTCGAAGTCAAAAGAAGAAAAGTACCCTAAACGGGCAGTGGCGAGAATATTGCCACCAGCGCTGGTGGCCTAAACGGGCAGTGGCAACTATATTGCCACCTAGATTTTTAAGAGTTTCTTTCAAACAAAAATTGTTTTGTACATGTAATCATGTATATAATCATTTGCATAATAGTATGCAATGACAACTCTTCTAGTTTTCTCGGTCTTATGGATGGTTAATACTAAGGGGCAATCCATTAAGTACGTCACGGTCCAAGAGGGGAGGAAGGGTTTGTAAAAGTGTGACAAGCAATGTATTAAGTATAAGAAAAACCCGTACGAAGGGGGGAGGGGGGGGTCGAAAATTCTCAATTTTAGCGTGACGTACTTAATGGATGCCCCCTAAATGTGGGATTCGCATACGTGGGAAAGTGTTCCGCTTCATGTCTTGCGGGTGGCACTCTCCAGGATTCCACAGGAATTCCATTCGGGAAACCTTCACTTCAACAACAATCATAGATGACTTCCAGATTATTTTTGTTTTCCAGGGAGTTCTTCGTGAAATTCTTTCTAAAAAAACGACATTTACACTGTCTTTGGCCATAGGCCGCACAGACTGAGCATTACTAATACTAGTCAACGGGCAACGCATGTATAATACCCAGTGGAGAATTTTCCGTTTGGTGAAAAGTTTTCCCCAACTGGAGCGGGAATCGAACCCACACTCTGAGGCTTACGAGACACCTAAACAACTGATGCCGCTAACCACTCGACCACGAAGCCCACATATCGGAGGCTTATCTAGGATTTCTTCAGAAGTTCCATCTGGAATTCTTCCAGGAGCTTCTTCTGAGATTCCCTGACAGGTTCCATCTAAGCTTTCTCCAGGAACCCCTCCCGGAATTTCTGAAGAAATTCCTTCTGGGATTCTTCCAGAATTTCCCCCTGAAATACCTGTAACAAATAGTACATTGGAACCTTATAAATGCACATTTTATTTTCCGTATCGAGCTCCGCTTTTGGGCACTTAGATACAAAAACTAAAATAGAACATTACAAATGCACACAACACAAACATGCAACACATAACATAAATTGTGCCCAGTTATCTAAACAGATAACGAAGTTCAATCCCAGGATGACGAGGTCTCATTATTGTTCTTGGTCCATATGGTCCATCAGTCAATCCTCTGATCGTATTTCTTCTGGCGGATTGGCTTTTAGTTTGCAGTTTTACTTGCTTAGATAGCTTGTGTTTGGTCTAGGAATTGCTAATCCGAAGGGGGCATCTAGATTCGGGCAACAACACAAGACCGTCTACAATTTGATGTCCGTGTTAGGGGACGGCTTACGTGTTTTGTACTGGATCTCTCCTGAAATGTTTTGAGCGCTACAAATGCACATTAAAAATCAGGGACAGATGTACAAACTTTAGTGTAACTTACAAAATAAACTGACAAAATGTTCACAACAATTTACAAACGTAACACACTCCATGCAACAATCGAAGAATTTTTCATGAATTGCATTCTCCAATTCATGGAAAGTTCTTAAAACTACTTTACAAATTTAACACAATCCTACCATTGGAGCAGAATTTTTCATGAATCGCAGGAATGGCGGTTCATGGAAAACTCACTAAGGTTATGGAAAGAAGTGGATCAAGGACTAGGTGATTGTGCAACACTAGAGGTCTTCTTAATATTACTCAATTAAAACCTTAAAACTAGCTAAACCAGATTACGCAAGTCACAATGCTTGCCAAATATACCAAAAAACACATAATTTCTAAGCTAAACCATAAATCAAATAAAAACGACAGCGAATCCTGTCAAATTCTTTCGGGATTTCATCAGGAAATCCTTCCGAGATTCTTCCAAGAATACCTTTCGGGATTCCTTCAAGAATTCCTTCCAAAAGTCTTATAAGAATTCTCCCGTGATCTTCCGGAACTCCTCCAGGAATTACTTCTCGGATTCGTTCGAGAACTCCTCCGGCATTCCTCCTGGAAATCCTTCCGGGGCTCCTCCGGGATTTTTCCTAGGAAATACTTCCAGGATTTCTTCACGAGTTCCTCCCTGGATTTCTCTCCGAATTCCATTTGGGATTCTACTGGGAACTACTTCATTATTTCAGAAACTTGTTCCGGGAGTTTCTCTGAAACTCCTTCCTCGATTCCTCTAGGAACTATTTTCTGAATTCTTCCAAGAGTTTTTTTTTCTGGATTTCCTCTTGAAGGTCATTCTGGAATTCTCCCGTATCTACCTAATAGAAATCTACCAGAAGTTCATTATTTTTTAATGAAATTCCTCATATAATAACTCTAGGATCTCATTATGAAGTTCCTACTGTGCTGAAATTCATTGAGAAGTTCCAACAACAATCCTATAGGAAATTCTCTAGCAGCTTTGCAAGGAATTCCCCCGGCGTTCCTTCTCAGATGCAATCAAGGAGGGAGTTTCTGTAGGATTCCTAGATTAAACCTTGTTAGGGTCTAGGACCATTTGGGCAGGATCACCTATTTTGGGCACTTGCTGCTATAACTCAGTCAATTTTGAACCGGTTGACTTGATTTTTGAGACACGATCAAATACGCACAGTATCTAGCCATGTACAAAAATTCAAACACAAAAATAACTCCTGAAAGAATCCCAGAGGGAACTTTTGAAGGGATTCCAGGGGATCATAAAAGAAGCTCCTTGAAGAATCCTGGAATAAATTTTCATACTATCCATAGATCCCCAATATTGTACGACAATTTTAATATGCCTTTAACGTTAATCGAGATTCGAGATGCTAATGACCCCTGCCTCTTCGATTGCGCTGGGCAACTTCTACCGCAAACTTTCCTAAGCTACGTTTACCAAAATAGCATATTTTTTCCGTTAGCTATCTTGTTCATCAATGGATTAATATTTTCGAAGGTTCCAGCAGCATTCTTCTAAGGCTCGATCGCATTCCACAAATCTCCTGATTCGAGGTATGCCCAAACAATGAATATTCGGGTCTGGTATGTTTGGCATAAGGCCGTTTGACATAAGGACCTTTGGCATATAGGACACTTTGCATAAAATGATTTCAGTAAAAAAAATTAACTACATCAGTGCTTCCCAAACTGTGCGCCACGGCGCCCTGGTGCGCCGTGAACATTTCGCTGGTGCGCTGCAGGCTCTTGAGGCAAAACAGAATGAAAAACAAATCAATAAAGGAACGTATTTTTTTAGGTTTGATAGAACTTGGAAGTGTTTCTTCAGGGTATACATACAAAATGTATCCCAATGAATATTCTATGTAATTTCTGGTATCCTCCTAAAACATTTTGATTTTGAACAAACATTTAAATTTAAGGAATTTTAAGAAATGTTTGTTAAGATTATAAAATAGATAGGTAATTGGATTTCCAATATTTACTTCAGTTGAGTTTTTGATTCTACCAACAGCTTGATTTCAAAAATATTGTTAGAGTTCTTTCCGGAATAATTTCCGTCAGTCTCCCGGTCTTTGAGTTTTCAACTAGTTTTCGGGACGACATGTTTTACTAACGTCACTACCACATAATACTTTTACAAATTGTCGATTGCGTGCTACTAGGTCACATTTCCAAATAAATTATTTTTGAGATCTAACTTTTTATCTCATTAAAACCCACTCAGAAATTCTTTAAGAAACACGAGACTCAGACATTTTTTTTATAAATTGTGTGCACCAATCACACTCCTGGAAGTTCAACTTTTCAACTTTTTCAATGGTAGTTCAAAGATAGTCATCCAAAACTCAAGTAAAAGATAGCCCTTTAAGCTTTTCTCAAGACATAAAGATTAAACGCATGGTAATAAATGGACTTAACAATATATTTTTGTATCTGAAATTTTCCACACTACATTATTACCTAACCATCTTTGAAGGTTTTGTAATTTCTGCAGAAACCTAAGGTTTTCAAAAAAATCTGTGAAATCATTTCAATTTACTCGGAGCTATCAAATTATTGCGAAAATTTTACTGTTTTGGTTGAATTATTTGGAGTCAGCAGCTTGCTTCAGATGTACATAGAAGTTTTTGTCATATTTTACTAGTCAGTGCGATAAATAAATATGACATTCGAAATCAAACAAATATTTATAAAATTCTTAAGCAACTTTTCTTTTAAAAACATGTTGAGAAACTCGAATTTCCATTTTGAGAAAACATAGAACTGAAAATTCTTCACAATTTTTGAGCTGAAGTTTTTTTTCTAATTCTCTGTTAAAAGATGTTGGTGCGCCGCGGAATTTTCAAAAATATTAAAAGACGCCGCGATAGCAAAAAGTTTGGGAACCTCTGAACTACATACTTAACGTCATAATGCATAAATTTTAATATTAATGGATATAATATGCAGACAAGGATGATTTGCTGGAAAGAACCATTACCGGGATCTAAATGGCATGTATTTATAAAGAACAGCCTATATACAAAAGAAGGAAGGAATAAGGAACATTCCCCTTCCGGAAAAATATCAAATTCATGGAAGCAAAAGGTTATTTCGAAAAAAAGGGATCCAATATAATACACCACTAACAAGATTGCCTTCTTTCCATTGAAGGGTGTTCTTTAGTTTTTCTCCAGGGGGAAAATATATTTCGCATTTTCTGTATGCCAAACGTCACTTACGCCAAATGTCCTCTATGCTAAACCTCCTTATGCCAAATGTCCTTATGCCAAACGTTTTAAACCCGAATATTCAGGTCATCAAGTCCTCTCTACCAAACAGCCTCTTAATCTTCGGTAATCTGCTGTTCGCAATTTTTCACTTTGTTGGATCTAATAAGTCGTTGAGATGAGTAACGTGCAGTAAGTACAGTACAGTAAGACTGGGTCTGCATTTCACGATAGTTCTATAGAGCACTGTACGCCGCCTAAGGGCGCTGCTATAGTTACGCGTCAAGCGAAGCGTGCGCGTGTACGATACCCGCAAAGCAGAATATCAATAGTAGGAATTTCTTTGATCGCATCGCGTTCGCGCCCGCCAACGCGTCACTAAGGCTCCGCACTAAGTCTTTGATGTTTCATGGCCTTGTTGTTTACGATTTGGACTTAACAAAATTTCGTCGGCTCCCATGGGTAGTGTAATTGAATTAAAAAAAAATTCATCCGCGTGGAAGGTGCGCTAATTTATAACTTGCTGGTGGGATTCTGGAGAAAATCTGAATTAGGCGCCGTCCATAAACTACGTAGACTCATTTTTGGCCTTCTCAGACCCAGGGGTTCCAGGCGGAAAATAAAATTGAGTATTTGGAGGGTTCCACATTATTTACGTGATAAATAGTAGTATCAAAGTCTGATAAGATTGCGATTCAGTCGACGGTTGTAGGTTTTCTGCTAGGACTCTCTCGTAAATTCTATGGAAAATGTTGTGGAAATTCAATGTCGATTCCAATGGGAATTCCTATTAGCGCATGCAGGAAAACTATAGTGTTGTTCTAGGAGAGATCTGATGCAACTCGTATCAGTTTTTGTCTCATTTCAGTGCATTCCGGCATACTTCCAACGAGGATAATGATAAGTGGTCTTTTGAATACGATGGATATGATAGGAGTAAGGGGGAAAGGTGGATGGCGGAGGGGGATGTATTAAAGAATACTCTGAAATGGTTGGGGGTTGGGATCTGGTGGAATTGAGGTTAATTTTGTAAGGAATTCCATTTAGGTTCAGGTTGTAATTCGTCTGTGTTAAGTCAGACCGTGTGTTTTTGAATGTGTTTGGTAAAATGCAGGGGGCCAGCAAAAGGCAGAATCCCCGTAGCTCACAACAAAAACACGTTCAAAATGGTTTGTGCTGAAAATTTATGCATTACACAATTTCTTACTTATTTATTTGCTATCTCCGCGTTGTCGTGTAATTTCGAACGATTGCACGCCAAAATTTTGGTAACCTTTTGCTAGTTTTACACGTTTTACTTATATAATAACTTAGGGTAATGACTAATTCGCAAATGTCGTGCATATCCCAGATCTGTCAGAGTGCCCAAAAGTGTCAATTTCCCAAACATGTCAAATTCATGTGGACTACGGCACATCTATTCGTGGTTGACGTCCGCGCTACCCCGCTGGTAAAATGTCCTACTAGCACTAAGGATATCAAATCAAGCGTGTTATTATCTGAAATACTATTATTCTTTGATGTAATGAAATATCTGTATCAAAATAGTTTCGAAAAGCTCGAAGTTTTCTAATTCCTGGCCAACATACAGCATCCGCTCGATAACTGACTGCTTTTTAACGAGCGCCCACGACAACTGGAGCAAAGTCCAGGTAAAAAGCAGTTGTCTGTAAAAAATAAACGAAATTTAACCTCACATTTTGCAAATCAGTGAACAAACTAAAATATAACAATAGCCTCCGGCTCCGGGAGCTCAGTCCAGTTATCGAGCGGCGCTCGCCAACTAAACTGTCGTCAAAGCCCAGTTATCGAGCGGAAGCTGTATAATAATAATAATAATAATAATAATAATAATAATAACAATAATAATATCGCCTAGCTCACTCTAACTTTACGCCGACCAATTATGGAAGAAGACTTGCCGGTGGGCTGATTGAAAGCGTTCTGCAGGATTTGCCAGACCCTCCTAGAATTTTTATTCCGTGACTCCAAAATAACTCCAAATTTTTAGATTTAGAAGTACTCTGTACGTTTTTTTTTACCAATTTCTTCTAAGATTCAATGTGGGATTCCTCCAGAAGTTCATTCCGGGGATCCTCCAGGAACTACTCACGGGATTGCTCTGGGAATTACTTTTGGGAGTTCCGGGAAGCTTCCAGTAATCTTTTCTAGGAGTCCTCCAGGGGTTCCTTCTGAGATTCCTCTAGAGTTTCCTTCAATGATTCTTCTATGAGTTTCTTCCGAGATCCTTCAATTCCATTTGGAATTTCTTTAGATGGTTTTTCTCGGATTTCTAGAAGGAAACAATTGTCGCGACTATTGAATGAAACCCAGAAGGGACTTCTGCAGGGCAAGGATGGGAACACTCACTTGCAAAGAGTTACACTCACTTGCTATTTTCTCAGCTCAGAAGCATGCAATCAAGAAACTATGTATGATTGTATGGACGACTTTTGCCTTGTCATTTTGTCTAAAAGTTTGCCGAATAGAGTAGGGGTCGCACCCGCATACCGAAGTCGTGATGGAGCTGCAAAGGCAATTCTCCACGAGGTAAATGTAAATTACACTAACTTCGTGGAGAATCGTTTTAACAGCTTTGTCACGACCTTGGTATGCGTGAGCGACCCCGACTCTGTTCGGCAAACTTTTAGACGAAACCGCAAGCCAAAAGTCGTCCATACATCGATTCTTGATTGCACGCTTCTGAGCTAAGAAATTAGCAAGTGAGTGAAACTCTTTGCAAGTGAGTGTTCCCATCCCTGCTGTAGGGATTTATTTTAAAAAATGGAAGAATTTCTCACGGAAGAAACTCGCAAAAGAATTCCATACAAAACGCCTGGACTTTGAAGTAATTTCATAAGGAATCCCATAAAGAACTGAAAAAACTTTGCAATTAACAGGTCGAGGATTTGCTGGAATTTTCATCAGAAATATAAAAGTATTCCAAAATTACCTTCTAAAGGAAGAATCTGCAGAAAACTGAAGAAATCACTGGATGAGTTCCTAGAGAAATTTCGGAAGGAGTTCCCGAAGAGAATCAATTACGGACAGAGGTCCTGAAGGAATCTTGGAAGGAATTCCTGGAGCAATCTCAAAAGAAGTTCTTGATCGAATCCCGCAAGAATTTCTTGGAGATGATGATGATGATTGTATACCCACCATCAGCACAAAGATTACCTATGACTGCAGAGTCATACCGGAACGAAATGAACTACCTGCTGGTTTGACTTAGCAGGATAAGCTGAATATACTGAAGACCTTCAGAATACAACATGATGGCTGTTTTCTCGTGGCCAAAGCCGGCAAAGCTCAATTTTTCTTGCAAAAAAAATTGACTATTCTTTATATAACAACAAAAACAGCAATCAATCCTCTATTCTATTTTGAACTAATGACCCCAGCCTGAATTAAACTTATTGAAATTTCGTTTTTCCTCTCCCGCGTAGGTTACGGTCGTCGTGATGTGGTCGAGTTTCTGCTAACAAACGGTGCATCGATCCAGGCCCGAGACGACGGAGGTCTTCACCCGTTGCACAATGCCTGCTCGTTCGGCCATGCGGATGTCGTTCGCTTGCTGCTGGAAGCTGGTGCCAATCCGAACACCCGGGACAACTGGAACTACACCCCGCTGCATGAGGCCGCCAGCAAAGGCAAGGTGGACGTATGCATAGCTTTGCTGCAGCACGGTGCTGATCCGAATATACGCAACTCGGAGAATAAGATTCCTTTGGATCTGGCCGATCCCTGTACGCGGCCGGTTCTTACGGGCGAGTACAGGAAGGATGAACTGTTGGAAGCGGCGCGATCAGGCTCGGAGGAACGGCTGCTAGAACTGTTGACCCCGCTGAACGTGAACTGTCATGCCAGCGATGGCCGGAAGTCTACTCCTCTGCATTTGGCAGCCGGTTACAACCGGATCCGGGTGGTGCAAATTCTGCTGCAGCACGGAGCCGATGTACACGCTAAGGATAAGGGCGGCCTGGTGCCGCTGCACAATGCATGTTCCTACGGTCACTTCGAGGTGACCGAACTGCTCATCAAGCACGGTGGCAACGTCAACGCAAACGATCTCTGGGCCTTTACGCCGCTGCACGAGGCCGCCTCCAAGAGTCGGGTGGAGGTGTGCAGTCTGCTACTTGCGGAGGGAGCCGATCCGACGCTACTGAACTGCCATAACAAGTCGGCCATCGATTCGGCACCGACGCGGGAGCTACAGGAGAAGATTACATGTAAGTTTTGGGCCGGGTCGGGTTCAATCATAAGCCTTACGCATATTCTTCCTCATTGTTTTCAGATGAATACAAGGGCCACTGCGTACTGGACGCCTGCCGCCAGGCCGACATTCAGCGACTGAAGAAAAACCTCACCACTGAGACTGTGAATTTTATCCATCCGTACAGCGGAGATACTCCTCTGCACGCCGTAGCCCAATCCGTGTATCCGAAGCGAAAACAAGTGCTCGAGGTCCTCATCCGGAAGGGTGCGCTACTGAACGAGAAGAACAAAGACTTCCTCACGCCGCTGCACATTGCTGCGGACAATTCCCACTACGAGATCATGGATGTGCTGTTGCGTCACGGTGCCAAAGTGGACTCGCTGGATGGGCTCGGCCAGACGGCACTGCACCGGTGCGCCCGGGAGGACAACATCCAGGCTTGTCGGTTGTTACTGTCCTACAATATCGATACCAGTATCGTATCGCTGCAGGGATACACGGCGGCACAGCTAGCGACTGAGAATGTACTGAAAATCCTACAGGATCCCCCGTCGGACACGGTGGATCTGGAGTGCCAACTGTTGGAGGCGGCAAAGGCTGGCGATCTGGACACAGTACGCCGGATTGTACTGTCTAATCCGATGACCGTCAACTGCCGTGATCTGGACGGCCGGCACTCGACTCCGTTGCATTTCGCCGCCGGGTATAATCGCGTTCCGGTGGTGGAGTTTCTGCTGGAGCATGGGGCCGAGGTGCACGCTTCCGATAAGGGCGGTTTGGTTCCGCTGCACAATGCCTGTTCGTATGGGCACTACGAGGTGACCGAGCTTCTGGTGAAGCACGGAGCCAATGTCAATGTTGCCGATCTGTGGAAGTTTACGCCGCTGCACGAAGCTGCCGCCAAGGGGAAGTATGAGATTGTGAAGCTGCTTATAAAGGTAAGATATTTGAGTATTTTATACCTAAATATAGATTTTTATGTTCACGAATTTCAAGAATACATTTTTAAATTGCTGGTGTTTCAATATTCTTCGCTAAGAAAAGAGAGAGTTTTATAAAATTCAGATTCTTTCTGAAGATAACCTGGATTGTATTGGTATTAGGGCTATATAAAATTGTTACTCGTAAAGTGACTCGAATATACCAAAGCGGCGAATCCTTCTCGCTTTGACAGATCTCCTGCTGGAACTATGGGGATGACAGCAAATCGACTGTTCCAATTTTGACGATTCTCCTTTTTGTTTTAGCCAGGCTCGTTAGTTACCAGAGATGGAAACACTCTCATCGTGAATCAACTCGCGAATGTAAAACCAATAAACGGTTTACTTACGGTGCCGAGAGTAAGCCGTGTGTGAGTTTTCTATTTATTCGCACCCGCTTGCTTCACGAGTATGAAGCAAAACAAAAACAAAAATACTCATGAATTTTTATTCGCGAAGAACAAGTGGAGATGCGGGAATTGCATTTTAGTGCGATTTAATAGCAAAACAAGTAGCATCAGATAGTAGTGTTGTTCACGACCCTAATAGAAAAATTTGATACAACATGCTTAACAACCCTTTCGGGCTATCATCTTGATCATACAGGGAATGATACAATCATTCACCCTATCAGCAGTGTATAATACATTTTTATTAGGGGAGTAGGATAGCTTTGCGTTTGTGTCTGCTCAGCTGCATTCCTCACTGTTTTCCATCACTGGGAAGCGGCCCTAACACAAAAAAGCTAAAAGTAAACTGTTGGCGATACTCGCCTTGCCGTATCTCGAAGGACTTTCTTCGCTAGCAATTAGCTAGCACCGAAACGCACTAAGTCCGCGATCAACGCACCCAAGCACAGAAATTTTCTCAGTCCCTCGGGACTTTGCCGATTTCGTACAACCGAGAATGTTTATCACACGCGCAGGGTTACTGAACCCGGGATAGTGTCATCGACCGACCGAAGATATGAAGATCGAGCGTAGGTTCTGACTACTTCAACGTGTATTTGCTTACTAATTACTATTTACAATTGTTGCTGTATTCACAGCGTCGTCGGTTGACCATCGGCTATTTCGGTGGTCACTCATTCTCTCGCTCAGTTGTAATTGATGAGAGATGGATAATTGGTTATTCTATAATACATTGTGGCTATCTCCAACATAAACAAACAAAAAACTGACTGAATTATCGAAGTAACTATTAGTTACTCGGATAATTCAGTTAGTGTTTTGTTTGTTTACTTTTAGCTTGTTTGTGTTAGGCCCGCTTCACTTGGTTTCCTTCTGGGGATTGCTCCAGCAGTTCCATCTAGGGATTCTTCCAACAAAATTTTCAATGGATTCCTCTACGCACTTAATCAGAGAATTGAACCAAGAACGTTTTCTGAAGGCTTTACTGAAATTTTTTTCTGGAAATATTTCCAGAGTTTATGAAATCCCTGCTGAAGATTCTTCCAGATTTTTTTCTGGGATTCCTACTAGCACTCTTGCAGTGGATTCCCCTACAAATTCCTTTGCAGGATTCCTCCAGAAATTCTTTCTTAAGGTATATCGGGGCAAGATGAAACGCGAAGTTTTGTAATAGATGTCAATACAATTTGGAAAATGTTTATCACCCAAAAGTTTGTTTGATTTAAAAACTATGTGTTATGACATTCAAATTGTTTCATCTTACTCCACCCGTTTCAACTTGCCGCGGTGTACCTTTTATTAGCAATTCAATGCAGGGAATTTCCCAAAAAAAAATCCTTCTTGAGATTCCTACAGAAATTTTCTCTGGGGATTACTCCAAGAAGTGTTTCTACGGATTCCTTCAAGAACGCTAAAGGCGCAGAAAATTCCTCTGCCAGATTATTCGCAAAGCAAGTTAAATAAGAAAGAATCTGGATAACCGTGGAACACAAGGAGTGTTCATAGATAGCAGATAGTGCCGGCTAGCTGACGCTTCCGATAAGGTGCTGCAAAAACCCACGTGGACTCGGATGAACCTGGAAGTTAAAATACATCTAAAAATTCCGCTACAAGTTTTTTTTTCCATAAATTTCGTCAGGGTTTCTTTCTGAAAGTAAGTAAGTAGTTCTTTCTTGAAATTCTTTTGAAATACCGGATAGGAATACTTCTGAATTCCTTCCAGCATTTCTACAAGATTCCTGAATACCCGGGCAGAGTTCAAGTACTGACGATCAAAATGTGATATTGGTTTGTTTGAGATAAGAGGTAAAAGTACTGAAAATAATAGCAAAAATTTGTTCTTGAACCATCTAACCAATAGCAAAATATGATATTTGAAGATCAATCAAATAGCTCTCTGCTCTAAATGTGCTATGATGGTGATGTTCCAGGAGTAAAATTGAGATATTATTTTCAGTTCTTTTAGCTCTTATCTCAAACAAACAAATATCACTTTTTGTTCTCCATATCAAAATATGCTATTGTAGAGCTATTTTTCTCTGCTCGGGTACCAACCGATTTCCCCTGGAAATATCGTAAGATTTCTATCAGACCATATTCCGAATCCTCTATAAGAATTTCTATCCGGATAAATCATAGAAGTTATCGCGGAAATCTTCTACAATTTCTCTCGGGATTCCTCTTGGAGTTTTTACGCGATTCCTTCCGGTGTTCCTCTTGGGACTTCCCAGGAGATCTTCCCAGAATTTCGCTTAAAGTTGATACAAGAGTTATTCTTGGGATTTCTACTAGAGCTCCTCCAAGGATTTGTTAAAGAGTTTGTTCACGAATTTTTTGCAGCAGTTCCTTCCGAGGTTTCTTCCAAAGTTTTTTTCTGTAATTTCTTTAAGAAATTTCTGTAAGCTCTCTTCTAGAGTGCTTCCTGATTTTCTACAGTAACCAATAGGCATTTAACTAAGCCGTATTTTAGTTTGAACACTGCATTATATCTGCTAGCTGTCGTATCATAGCAGTTTGACTGCTAAATTGTCCTATATTAGCATTTTAAATGCCGTTTTCGATCTGACAGCTGTTGTGTACCATTTCGAATGCAGGATGTGTTTTGGTTAACAAGCATTACAACTGCTGCTTTATTGCCATAAAACTGCCAAAAGAGATGAGTGATGCTAAAACTGCAACATATTTCAACTGTTCAATTCATGTGCAACGGCTGTAGATGTCCTATCATTTATTGCTGGCAACGAAGCAAATCATTGTGAGAACAGATGTATTTTAAATAAATTTTATCATTGGTTTCTTATGCCATCGTGTCTCATGTGGTAGATTTAACTATCAGCATTTGTCCGAGACGTTTTCCGGGGCACAACAAAATAATTGCCGCCGAAGTACTCAAGCCTTAAATAGATCAAAAAATCAACGCACATTATGTGATCATTTATAGCTTATAAGATATATCCTGTAGCGCGCTACAGCACCATCAATAACCAGAGAATCGAGGGATCGAATCCCAATTCCAGCGTGATCAGCCAAAATCATCTACAAAACAAAACAACAGCATGAAAAGTTGCAGATTGGAGAGTGAGAGCAAAATGAGAAGAGAAAGGGAAAGATATGAAGCGGTTGAAATGAGCAGGGGAAAATATTTTTGTTTTTGTTTTCGACAATTTGGGGAATAAGCATTTAATTAGCCGTATATTGAACCAAAACCTCCACTTGCACTTGCACTTGCACTTGCACTGACCTGCAGTAAAGGCGCATATAGTGCTAAATAAATGCAATTTTAACTGCTTATTGGTTACTTGGGCGGGCTTTATTCTGAAGTTTTACCTGAGATTTCTCTCGGAGTTCTTCCTAGAACTTCTCTGAGAAGATTCCTTCCGTTGTCGGTCCTGGGATGTCTCTCAGAGTTTTTTTTTCTGAATTTAACATGGATTTTTTCCGGAGTTCTTTTTGGGATTTCTACAGGAGCTATTACTGATATTTCTTATTGAATTCTTCCCGTGGTTTCTTTCAGAGCCAGGCTTTTCCTTGTAGTTGTACCGGATTTCTTGCATTGATCCACCTGAGATTATTTTGTTTACAGATTCTCTCCGGATTATTCCCAGAACTCTTCTCGAAATCTTTATCGGAAATTGTCCCGAGATTTTGGGTTCTCCTTTATGGGTTTCTTCAATAGGTACTTCCACAGTTCTTGCAGGAATTTTTCCACAGATTTTCTTCTGAATATCTACTTACGAAACACTTCATAAGAAATTCCCGGAATAATGTTCGAAGGGATCCAAGTTAAATCTTGCGAGAAACTCCGCTAAGTCTTGTTGAGGAAATCTCGACAGGAACTTCTGAAAAAAACTGTTCTAAGAGTAGTCCCAAGAGGAAATATTAGGGACATCCAACTCTGAAAACGTCATGGAATCCTGGGAGCAGCTAAGGGTGAAGTTCTGTGAGGAAATCCAAAAGAAATATCGGAAAACTATCGGTAAAAATCCCGAAATAAACTGTTGGAAGGCTATCCCGGGAAACTACTAAAGTGATATACGTGAAGAAACTTTGAAAAATGTTAGATGGATCTTCAGGAGGACTCCAGCGAGAAACTCTGGAAGCATATTGGATAATTATACCTTTTTCTAAAATCTTTATAACTTCGTGCATAATAGCGCTATCTTTTCCAAATTTACAAAACTAGTTGATTCGCACAGTGAAAATTTGATGTAGGGTGCGGGCACCGGTTTTGGCCAGTCTAAGGGAAATCATTTTTATAAAAATAACCAATAATCCTATGAAAACAACCAATGCGTCAAATGAAAGGTTTCAATCTATATTTTGAAGGAAAAATGCAGAAATCAAGCCAATACTTGATTTTTGCATTAAAAGTGGCACTGGCCAAAATAGAAGCTCTGCCGCAGTTTTGGCCATATTCTTAAGTTTGGTTTCTATTTTGGCCAATCACGTGTATTTCTTATGGGAGTGGCCAAATTAGAAGCACCCTGGCCAAAATAGATATATGGGAGCAGATTTTTTAAGGAAATATATTTTTTTCTTCTAGTTTTTAATCAAAATGTGTGGTTTTCACAGCTGTAATCATCATATTGTATTAGGATCTACTAGTAAAAATTAAATTTACGCTGATTTAGATCGCAACAGGCTCAATAGCGCACTATGGCCAAAACTCCGGACTGGCCAAAACTGAAGCTTCTACCCTACTTTTCGAAAAGTTACAACTAGTTGAACATTTTTTGTAAAGTGAAAATTATGCCTCTCCCGATCATTTTGTCTTTTCCCTGTAGCTGATTCCAGCTGTCTCCTTCCTTGATGGGTTTTATTATCCAGAAACGTTTTTCTGAGGGGTACGGTTTGAGGATAGTTGGGCGCGCTCTCTTGGATCCAGATGGTGCTTCACCTTGTTTTTTGCTTGGGTCCTCTGTAGCGGATTTGTCAAGGTCATTAATCGAGCGGATTGTACGACATTTCCCCGAAAACCAGTTCCCGAATGAAGTTTCCCAGAAAGTTGTTTCCCCGAAAAACGATTCCCCGAACAAACCGTTTTCCCGAATGGACCGTTTCCCCGAAATATTTATAATACTATTTTTAGTACTGGTTTCTGATCATTTTGTTGATTAATTCCATTGTCTGAACTAGTCATTGAATTGAAATAGCGGAAAGTTAGCCTGAGTACAAAGTCTTTAGAAATGTATTAAGATCATGGAAACTTTCACACCTCATTGATATTGTACATTCCCTCTTATCATGAATTTTTCGAGATATAATGTTCCTTTTGATGCTTCAATGAGGTTTGCTCTTCTTTTAAATATGGGTCGTTCTTCTCTGTTGTACTAATTGTTGTGTTACTCAACTAAGAACACGCTCATCATATTTTTCTCTTCTTTTATTCATAGGCTGTTCTTTCTATTTATTTTTGAATATTCAATCGATAAAAACGCCCTTTAAACGCGTAATACCTTTAAAACGAGTCATCGTGATTGTGGTAGTAATCTTATAGTTCATTGTCATTGTAAAACACATGATCCTGATAACTTAAACTTCAAGCCTTAAGGGCAGACTTATTAGAATCCCAAAATGGCCGCCACAATGGCCAACTTTGGCACCTACTAACGATTTCGAGGGCATAAATCTCTTCGAAAACAAAACCAGCGCACCTGATCTTCTTATTTTAAGCTTATTACAAGTGAGCAAGAACAGAATAATAAAATGCTTTGTTGTATGAAGCTTGCTTTTTGAAGTTTTGATGTACTGTTAAAGCGGGATGTCTAGACGTTTGTCCTTAATGTATTTTTGCTTGCGAAGGAAGTCTATGAGAACAGTTTAAATGTGTATTAACAGGTTTTAAAACGAAAAGTCAAGGAAACTCAATTTGTTTGACAAATAGATTTGATACTATGCACTCTTCAATTTTTTTGTAAATCAATGGAAAAATCATGACCGAAGTAGCATTTGGAATCGACATTTCTACAGAATATAGTCGTAGTTATACTGCCGACAATATTTTGAAAGAATAAGTATGATGAAAGAAGGGAGCAAAGATTCTACTATAACGCCTATAACGTCTATAGATGCTAGAACAGTTGGTCACAAAAACAAAACAAAAATATAGCAGCAGTCAAATCACTGATGATTAATTAAGTCGTTCAACTTGAAAGAACAGCCTATGTTTGAAAGCAGGAAAAATATATAAAATGATAGGCTAAAAGACGGTGCTTGATCTTTAGGTAGAAATATGTCAGGCCGAAGTTCATTAGGCCGAAAGTACCATTACGCCAGACGGGCATCAGTCCGGTTGAGTTGAAAGCCATGAAAAGCCCAGTCTGACCATCAGGTATCAGGTATCAGAAGGCCGGCTCCAGAGGCACGTTATCCTCCATTTGGGACATTTGTGCCATCGCCATACATATGAGCCTATTTCATCATTTACCTGAGGGAGAATAGGACAAGGGATGGGAATTGGGAAAGGGAAAGGTGATGAAATAGGAAGGGGTGCCCTAGAAGAGGGAATGAACGCCTAAGCGCAACGAGAGCTCATAGCCCATACCACAACGGGGTTAATCAGTGCCCTGAAAAGGACACTGTAAAACGCATAAGCGTAAAGAGAGCCTATAGCTCATTGGAGGTAGCTTGTGACGTCATGCGACTTTCAATATGACATAGAAAGGTACGTCATCGAAAGCATCCTCAATATTCAAGAAATCACCCAAGCAAAAACTGCGTTTGAGCGAGTACTTTCTTGAAAACGTATACAACTTTGTGTAAAAGAGTCACTGTGGACATCCCAAATTGGGAGGCATGTGAGTTCACATTAACAGGCATGTCAGCCAGACGAACATCACAAATGTGATACTCGACAATGCGTTTCAAGCATTTCAGAAAGAACGAGGTAACCAGATGAATCTGGA
This sequence comes from Aedes albopictus, assembly GCF_035046485.1. Taxonomy (NCBI): domain Eukaryota; kingdom Metazoa; phylum Arthropoda; class Insecta; order Diptera; family Culicidae; genus Aedes; species Aedes albopictus. The sequence goes on along the minus strand of NC_085138.1, from coordinate 78,628,310 downwards.
ACTCATTCCTTCTTTATACAACGCACGCACCCTTTCGGGATAAAACTATGGAGTAATTTCACGCCATGAAAATACCCAATAGCAAACTACAAGAGTTCAAAACATGTTTGAAATACTCCAAATGCCTTTGGAGAAAAATAGGATAAACCCCCATTTACACCTGGAGATTTAAAGTAAGTAGAGCTTTTTAGGGCTCACTAAGGCGATTATATAGCTATAATTCTCAAGTGGAAGCTAGAGATTCGTAACTATACAAAAGAATGGTGTATCCGAAGATATTTTGAACTTGAACGGATCAGAGTTCCATTCAAGAATACTTCTTGCGGTCCGCACAGGCCGCAGAGGACAAGCTTCTTTCAAAGCAATAGTTATGGTATACCACAATGGAGGGGTTGTAGGTACAAAACCACAATTAAACTCTCTTGGAGTAGCAATGGAAGCGAGTTATCCAGTAAATGTGGTCGCAACCAATTAGTACAGGTTCCCTAGTTTGTTGAGCAGGCTCGCCTGAATACGCAAATTTTGCGAAGGAACACTCAAAAGTGCAAAGAAGGTCAAATGGACACTCCTCATCTGATACATTCCAATCAGTCAACTCATGACAAATTCTGCTCATGCAGAGTTGGGTTAGGTGCAATTCTATGTTAAGTTATCCATGAACTGTACTACCTAAGTAATCCATCAAACTGAAGCATCTCAAATTAATGTTTAAGCTACTTCTTATGATGTAATCATCGTAGCAATATTGCCAAATATCAGCGAAAAAATGCTGAATACAAGAGCTTGCTTGAAAGCATACATAAGGAAATGTTGAAACATACTGTTAACGTTATTCTAAGATATAGCATGCTCGAGGCACGACACTTCATTCATAATGAAAGAAGCAAACTGGGTTCCTATACAGAGGTAACCTATACAGAAGTTACCCTAGGAAAATGAACTTTTTGAAGTAGAGCCACTTGGGCTAAGCACGCTTTTTACGCTGAAAATTGATCTGAGGTTTCCTAGTCGTAGCCACTACCCAAACTAGACAGGATTACACTCTTCACAATCACAGCATAAAAAGGAAACATCAACGACAAACCAAATCGGTGTTAATTGAAAAACGCCAATGGCGAAAACGCATTAAGCGAAACCATATAGGTAGTAATGAAAGCTAATTTGCAACATTTGAATAATCCCGCCCTTATTTAGCCTCAAATTTGAGACTTAAGAAAGGCAACTGATTATCTCGGAGAAACGCAAGGTCCACTGCACTATTGCTCCGGTTAATGCAGTAAGGGCGTAATACTGTGGAGGACGCCCTAATTCTCCACAGGCTCCGTTTATGGTTAGGTTTTTATTAGACCCCCCTAACCATTCATTCCTTGGCACGGTAAGCATAAAGCCGCATAACACCATGAATTAGGGGTCACCTGTTTAGTGGACTCTTACCACTGGATCAGGCGGTCCGTAGTGTTATTCTTAGCCAATTGAGACAACCGCTACCGACACTACACAGCTTTCTAGGCTGATCGGGAAACTGGCTAAGCGCCAGCAGGCTACCGTGATGGACTCTCCAGAGCGAGTCATCGATGTTCGTTGCTGCTAGGCTACGGCAGCTAACCTTGAGGGTGCGATATGCACTAGCCCCTCTCTGAAGCAATACCTTCTTGGTGGTTCCGGAGAGACGTAGGGTTTGGCGACCATAGGAATGTGTTTTAGTGGGTCGAGGAGAGAGTAGTCCTGGCTTCTACCGGCATTGTAGAAGACGGCCTCAACCCCACACTACCCTAACCTTCCTGTTAGGGTGTCTGATGAGCAGATTTATCCCCCTATGGTTTAGAAGGAAAAAAACACACACACACACACACACACACACACACACACACACACACACACACACACACACACATACAGACATTTGCTCAGTTCGTCGAGCTGAGTTCATTGGTATATAAGACTCGGCCCTCCGGGCCTCGGATCGAAAGTCGGTTTTTCGAGCGATATTTATACCCTTCTTATGGGTGTAAGAAGGGTAAAAAATGAAAAATGCCAAGTCTTACCTCCCGAATTGGTTGTTTTGGACTCCCAGAAGCTACGTTTGAAATCAGTGCAACATTTATTAAGCCTAAGGGGGCGCTCAAAGTGCTTGAAGTTTGTATGGAAAGACGTGGTCAAATGTATGCAGAAGTCTCAAGTTTTCCATTTTTTTACCGCTAGGTGGTGCTGTAAGCGTTTAATGATAAAACCCTTTGGTATTATTGGTGACTACCCAAGTAACCACGCTGTTGAAACTGTACATATTGCATAAATAACGCACATATATTGACATGCATTACTAGCTCTATATAAACCATTGAGGGGCCCAGAATCAAAGGGAAGTGACCATTTTGTCAATTTTGAAATGAGCATACCAAAAAATTCTTTAGATTTCCAGCTTTCAGGAATTTTTTTAAGATTGTTATTACGATGATTAGAAAAATTACAATAAATCGGAGAAAATTGGGTCCATTTTGAAACTCCATACATTTGGTATGGGATGAAAAATTGGTGATAAACTTTAAACCTCATTTACTCGAAAGTGGGTTTTTGTCACTTACACCCCTTTGCTTCTAACCCCCTCAATTAAAATGGGAAGTGGCGCCACTATTGTTGAATTACGATTATACCAGTATAAACGTAAGTCAGCAATAGCGGCGCCAATTGCCACTTTAATTCAACTTTAATGGTTAATTTAGGCAATGCATGTCAATATATGCGCTTTGAATATGCAATACGTACAGCACAGAGAAACAGACGGCACACTCTTATTGCTTCCCATCGATCACCTTTTCAACGGTTGATTCAAATATTCAGTAGAAGGTCGATTGACCTCTCGTGGCGCTGATATCGGTTTTGCTCCTATTTGACGTTTGCTCACTACCGCCATCTATTGGCGGTCCGGCCAAACACAGTACGCTTAGCATTGGGCGATTATGTTTTCGTGACGATGTTTTTAATGAAATTTGTTCTAAGTGTCACGTCTGTTTCTCTGTTCGTACAGCTTCAACAGCATGGTTACGCCATAATGTACTCTTTCCGGTTTTCGCCGGCTTCTGGATGTCGGGTTTAGAATGCAATGAGCTCGTGGTTCATCTTTCAACGCTATACATCATTTACCTGCAGGCCGCCAAACATCGTCCTTAGCTGTCGTCAGCTAAACTGCAGCTCGAAGACTCCAAACGCTTGCAATTCCTCCTCGAGCATAGTCCAAATCTCATGTCCGTAGAGGACCGCGGTGCCATGACCGTTGCGGGGGTGAATCTTTTTTTACCACCGTTTATTATGGAGCCCAGAATAAACACGATTTCTGCTGATGATGCGCCCTAGTGAAATACGAAGGCGCATCATCAGCCTTTAGCAAGGAACCAAGGTCGACGAATCCTGCTACCACCTCGAAAGCGTCGTCATATATCGTTACAGTGCTGTCAAGAATTACCAAGTCTCGCTCAGTTCTATCTACCAGCATGTACTTAATTTGATGCCACATTCACCACCATAACGTATTTCGCTGCTACACTCCTTCCATGTGGCTCTACGTTTCCACCGGAACTAGGCTTGCCTCACTTCGAATTAGTGTTCTTTGAGCACTTCCACAGCTATTAATTGAAGTGCATTCTTTTCCTGCCTTGGCATGAATTTGTATATGTGAGAAAAACACAATGATACACTATTCCCAGGGAAGTTTAGAAAAGTTTCTGACCGCAACGGGAATCGAACTCGCCGTCACCGCTCTAGCAATAATATCCTTGTCATCCGCAATACAGATAAATTGGCCGGATTTCGTGAAAATTGTGCCCCAGAAATTGAGTACGGCTCGTCTTATAACAACCTTCCGAGGTTCACACTTGAATCGATGTTCAATTAAAGGCAAAAAAATCCATCACATTCTTGTCGTAGTCCCCGTGGAGATTAGAATGAACCCGTAATCCTTAGGCTGTTTTTTGTTTGTTTGTATTAATGAAATTTCTAGCCCTAGGCTAATTCATCTCGAAGTTTTGTACGCCAGCCATCGTTGCTTTTATCAGTCTGGTAAGTTTCACAGGAAATCAGTTCTCGTCAATGATTTTCTATCGCTCTGTGCGGTCGATACTATCGTAATGCCGTCTTGAAATCGATGAACAAGTAATGCATTTGGGCCTGGTATTCATGGTACTTTTGGAGGATTTGCCGTACGGTTAAGATCTAGTCCGTTGACGACCGACCGTCAATGAACCCGCTTAAATAATTTTCCACGAACTCATTTGATTTAGGCGACAGCCGACGGAAGATTATCTGATAAAACATTATCACTTCAATCAACTCTTCCGGTAGTCGTTCAGTTTTTCAGATCCTGACTATCAACCAGTACACACAGGTGGCCAACGTTTCTGGACATATCTTGATGAATTCAGATGCGATATCATCCCTACCAGCTGTTTTGTTTGTTTTGAGTTGATGAATGGAATGCTTAACGTCTCTCTGTGTGAAAGTTGGATCACTGCCGTCCTTTGATGCACTGACGTAGGTACCCAGCTGACACAAAGTCGTAAATGATGTTGAATAGGATGCTAAAGTGGAGGCCATATGCGTACATGCTTCCATTTAACCGCGTGTAAAGTGTACGCATATCGCTCCCACTTTAGCATCATATTCAACATCATATGCGATCGTGTCAACGGTAGTCGTATCCTCCGTTGCGCTGGTCTCCCGTGCCTACGCTCTTCAGATGCTTATCGAAATGCTGCTGTTAACTTTCAATCACCACACGTCCGACCGTCAGGAAGCTTTCACTGCATATTTCTGCTCGTGTCACGAAGCTTTTGGGGAATGTGTTGAGATTCTGGTAGAACTTCTGAGTTTCTTGTGCTATTTCCTCGCACTACGCTTCTTTCAAGCGCGTGTTTCTCCCGCTGTTTGTATCGTTCCACGTTCTGCCGGGTTCCTTGCTGCAGCATTACCGCCCGCATTGCGGTCTTCTCTAAAATCGAAATGCTCTTCTAGTCAAATCATCCGATCCGACGACTTCTTTCCACATACCCTCTGGTTCTCTCGGCTATGTAGTTGATAGCTACTTTTACTGTATTGTAGCAGTTCTCTAGATGGCCCACATCAAGGTCATCCTCGTCTGACAATGCTGCCTCGAGGTTCTGCGCATAAGTTGAAACGTTATGCGGTTGCTTCAGCCGCTTTAGGCTATACTGTGGCGGTCGCCGGTACCGAACATTGTTGATGATTGAAAGTTTTGGGAGCAGTTCGATCATCGCCAGGTAGTGGTCAAACTCTATGTTAGCGCCAATGTAATGCCAGAGAAGCGCCGACCACACACTCAATCCTAAATTGCCTGTTCGGCACTTTTTTGACGAAAATGGAACAGCAGAACGATTTCGGTAGTTTCGGTATTAGATTTTACTGAAGTTCAGTGAACTAACTGTCAAAAACTTGTGCAAAAGGTAAACAATCCATTATTGCTGTATTCAGCTGTTCTATTTTCGTCAAAAATTTACCGAATACGGTATTCAAAATTAAGTGTGCATCAATCGTAGTTCAGTTACGAATCAGTTTTTTGTGTTTCGGTTGAGCTGTCCACTTGCTCAGTTGGTGGAGATTTTGTAATGATTGATTTTATATCCAAGAACAATTCTATTCACCCTCATTTAATGTGACTTCTACCTACCTCATTGAACAGCGTAACTGTTAATAATCGTTCTGATACCAATATATGTAATCCGGAATATTTCCAAAATGGTTTAAAATATATAGCTTTGTATAGGGCGACTTTGGGTATTATCGGCAGGTTTGTTCTCTTCTCCATGAGCGGTTTTTTGTCCGCCTAATTCCGTGAAACTTGGTCGTACAATTCAGCTTAGTTGAGAAAGGTTTGGGGCCAACTTTAAGTTCAATTAGGTTTCAATGACGAAGAGAACAAAACTGTCGAAAGTACATAGGTTCCTCTATTTGTAGTGCGAAGAAAAACATAGAATAACAAAGTATATGATTTGCAATATTTTCAGCACGGAGCAGACGTAACGAAGAAGAATCGCGACGGTGCTACGCCGTTGGATCTGGTTCGGGAAGGTGATCAGGATGTGGCGGATCTGCTTCGGGGCAATGCGGCGCTACTCGACGCCGCCAAGAAAGGTAACCTGGCACGGGTGCAACGACTGGTTACACCGGACAATATCAACTGCCGGGATGCCCAGGGCAGGAACTCAACCCCATTGCATTTGGCTGGTAGGTTTCTTTATTTTTTTTAAGTGTTATTTAAACGATACTGATGAGGGTCTCCTCTTTTCTATTCAAGCTGGCTACAACAATCTGGAAGTTGCGGAATACCTACTGGAACATGGGGCCGACGTAAACGCACAGGACAAGGGTGGATTAATTCCACTGCACAATGCCTCGTCCTATGGACATTTGGATATCGCAGCTCTGTTGATCAAGCACAATACCGTGGTCAACGCCACGGACAAATGGGGCTACACTCCACTGCACGAAGCGGCGCAGAAGGGGCGTACTCAGCTCTGTTCACTACTCGTGAGTATTAATGCAATCTTTCCATGCGTCTAGCTAGAGTAAACACTGAATCCTTTCATATTATCCATCCAGCTCGCACATGGAGCCGATCCGTTCATGAAGAACCAGGAAGGGCAAACCAGTCTGGATCTGGCGACGGCAGAGGACGTCAAGTGTCTCCTGCAGGACGCTATGGTCGCTTCGCAGGCATCTACCACCGCCAACGGCGGCAGCAGCTCATCCATGGCCAACAGTGCCCTGATGGCAACCACGTGTTCACCAACGACTGAAACGGTCACACTGCCAACGGGCGCCTCAATGACCCTATCGGTTCCAGTTCCGCAGGTGAGTTCAGTGCTGGTCAGATGTTTCGATGAACATCTCTAACACTGATTTTCTGTATTCTTCTAAATTCCAGCTTCCGGTACGCAGCTGCCTAAGCCCGGCACAGGGAGCCGAGTCGAACGTCGACGGCGTCGTCCTGGACGATGACAAGATGACCCAGGTGGTATCCGTTGAGTCATCGGTATCCGCATTCCTCACTAGTCTACAGCTGGAGCATCTGATCGAGTTGCTCGAGCGGGAACAGATCACCATGGATATCCTGGCCGAGATGGGGCACGAAGATCTGAAACAGGTCGGCGTCTCGGCGTACGGATTCCGGCACAAAATTCTGAAAGGCATCGCCACACTTCGGGCCACTACAGGTTAGTATATCAGAACTATTCAAATCCTACGGAATATCATTGAACTATAAATTTATTTCAGGACTAGGACTTACGCCGAACCCGGGCACACTGCTGGTCGATCTACTTCCCGACGACAAGGAATTTCTTGCCGTCGAAGAAGAAATGCAAGCTACGATACGAGAGCACCGGGACAATGGCCACTCCGGCGGTTACTTCAATCGATACAACATCGTCAGGGTAAGTAGTCAAACCTGGTTCCGTTCCGAGCCGTAGTTTAAGAATCATTTTGGTATTTCCCACGAATCAGGTGCAAAAAGTCCAAAACCGCAAACTGTGGGAACGGTACGTCCACCGGCGGAAGGAAATCTCCGAGGAGAACGGCCACCAAGCGAGCGAGCGGATGCTCTTCCACGGGTCACCCTTCATCAACGCTATCGTGCAGAAGGGGTTCGACGAACGGCACGCCTACATCGGCGGAATGTTCGGCGCGGGGATCTACTTTGCCGAGCACAGCTCCAAGTCGAACCAGTACGTGTACGGGATCGGCGGCGGCATCGGATGTCCAGCGCACAAGGACAAATCCTGCTATCAGTGTCATAGGTGAGTGGAGTGGGGTTTTTCGGATCTTGATATTGGATGTTAACGAGTTGTTTCTTTTTTTTATTCAACGACAGACAATTACTACTTTGTCGAGTAGCTCTAGGGAAATCGTTCCTGCAATTTAGTGCAATGAAGATGGCTCACGCCCCACCTGGACATCACTCCGTCATTGGGAGGCCTTCGGCTGGCGGGTTGCATTTTCCGGAATATGTCGTCTATCGGGGTGAACAGGTGAGTTCAAATTTAATGTGCCTCTGCTGGAGTCGGCCTTCTGATTCGCTGTGTTGATATGCATCGATTTTTTTATGAACTTCGAAGATTATGATAAGCTATCATGGTTCAAACAGATACTCTTCTTCTTCTTCTTCTTTATGGCTCGACGTTCGCATTGGAACTAGGCCTGCCTCGCTTCAACTTAGTGTTCTTAATTGCACTTCCACAGTTATTAATTGAAGGACTTCCTTTGCCTGCCATTGTATGAATTAGTACATTGTAAGTACAATGATACACTATGCCCAGGGAGTCGAGAAAATTTTCCCGACAGGAACGGGAATCGAACCCGCCGTCTCCGGATTGGCGATCCATAGCCTTAACCATTAGGCTAACTGGAGACCAAACAGATACTCTGTGTTCTTTAAATTTCATGCCACGTGTACTGCCCCCACTCGCATAACAGTCCCATCTTTGCTGGGTTTCCTATTCATATGGGACTTTTATGCGAGTGGGGGCAGTGTAGTATGAGTTCAAGACTTACGTCTGTTTTGGAGAACAAAAGATCTATGGTCCACTGCACAAATTTATTCTGGCCTGCTTACTCTCACGCGAAATTTGACGTTTGAGCGGTGTCGGCACCGCTCAAACGTCAAATTTTGCGTGAGAGTAAGTAGGCCAGCATAAATTCGTGCAGTGGACCATGAACGAATTCCATAGTTTTACAATTATTTCCTTGTAGAACCCAGTTCTACATAGTGTCCTAGTTGTGTCCAATATATCTATGGAGGCTCTCTGTAGGTGTAATCGACATAGCTACCAAAGGTTAACTTTGATCATCGCTCCAATTTGTTTGACGGAGCGTTTCCGGTTATTCAAAAACACTACAGAAAATTTGTTTTGAGCAAATTTCAGTTCCTGCAGCTCATCCACTCCCCCATAACCGTAGGCAGCTTAACTTCTTCGATCTATACACCATAGACCTCAAGCATTTAACCGTTAGTGAAGCCGACGATGATCACGCTCACTGGGAACTTCAACCTCAAAACCTTACCGTACATATTCTCAATTTAGTTGAAAATCGGAGTTTTCGACTAGCGAAGTTGGGGTTTTCTCCAAATCCGTGCGTCGGACCTAACTTCGGAAGTGGTGCGCTATATAGTAGACCTGGTCCGCTATACAGCCCACCGCTTCCGAAGTTAGGTCCGACGCACGGATTGGGAGAAAAATCCAACTTCGCTAGTCGAAAATTCCGGGTTTCAACTACACGGAGAATAATATTCCAGAGCATCGAATGAAACCTTTCGAAATTCTTGAGGTTTTGCGAAAGCACGTCCGACGCTCCTCTGGGCCGTAAAGGAGTACCTAAATCTGACAGCAATTTCCGAGAATCTTGTATAGGTGTACGGGTAGCTCAAGACTTAGGAGGACTGTAAAAATAGTTCCCCAACTGGCACTATTGTATGCGTCCCTTGGGTTACTACTGCACAGTAGTGAACTTCTCCCCTCTTACGCTGGAGAGCAATCAAGACAGTTATAGTAACGGACAAGATACCGTTTACGGTCAATCTCCCCTTCCGGAAGTCGAACTGGTTACCCAAGAGACCATCTTTACTCTGGGGATGTACCTAGACTTAAGGATCATCCCGATCGCCTTCCCCGCCGTATCGTGCAAGCATTTTGATCTACATGTCGACAGATCACTCGGTGGTTTGGCAATAGGACCAGGCTCTATCTCTTCTAAACCTCTGGGAAGACTCCCTCATCTAGACATTTCTGTACATCATATCTGAACATCTCGTGTGTCTCTGCAATAGCCGCCTTTTAGGCCATGTTCGAAATTCCATCAGAGGCTGGGGCTTTGCCTTCACTAAAGGATACTAACATTCCTCATCAGTGACTCTTTACTTATCCCCGGCGATCCTACGAAAGGAGGCCAAGGACTCGGATCATGACGCGGTAAAAGCCCTTCGATGATGCTCTCCAGCATTTCGGGAGACTGCTCTATGGGAGCCATCATAATTCGTGTCTTATTCATCACGACCCTGTTGGCGTCACCCCATGGGTTGTTTGACACTGGGCTCCTTGTTTGCCCTTTCTTGAGAGCGACTTTGGCTGCCACAAGCGCCACCTGCCCATCAATACGCTGCTGGTCTCCGATTTCTAGAGTGGACTTTAGTCATTAGGGGGCGTCCATAAATGACGTAGCTTTTTTAAGCGATTTTAAATACCCCCCTCCCCCCTCGTAGCATTTCATCACAAATTCGGATACCCCCCCTATAAATGACGTAGCTTTTTAAACACCCCCCCCCTCCCTCTACTCAACTTTTTTTTTTATTTCAAATCCGCAAAGAAAATCGAAACTTTGTTCTGATATCAATTTTAACTTGTATGTTTAACGAATACACCCGCTTCTTTTTTTGCACGGGTCTGGTTTTTGCTATAACTCAGTCAATTTTCAACCGATTCTCATGAAATTTTGTTCACATGTAGGCACGATTAGTACTAAAAAGAATCGGGTGTACTTATTATGAAAAAAAAACAACAATCGAAAGAAAACATTGCTGACTGCCAGGTTCAGATCGCCGACATCAAGACCATAAGTGCAATCAGTGGAGATTATCACCAAAGCTAATGACTCAATAAACCGCCCATCGTTCTGTTTGTTGCCAAAGAACAGGAAATTGAAGCTCCCAATATAGTTTATCTGTATTGCAATCTGTAAACTGTAACCTGTTAAGAATATAAAATTGGTTTCATTTGAATAAAATGCATCATGACATTTGAGGGACCCTGCAGGAGTTTCTTCTAAAATTCTTTCAGCATTTGATTCTAGAATTCCTCAAGGAGCTTCTTTTGGTATTTCCATTTTTGAGAATTCCTTCCTTTTTGATTTCTACAACACTTCCTTCAGAGATCCCTCCAAGAATTCCTTCCGGAGTTTCTTATTAGTTTCCACCAAAAGATCCTTCTGAGATTTATCCAGGAGTTTTATTTTCTAATGTTTTTTTTTTAGTTTATTCATGGTTTCCTTCAGGAGTTGTTTTAAGATTTTCTTCTTCTCTTTCACACCTGCAGTTTCTTCGAACATCTGTTCAGGGATTTTAGCCGCAATTTCTTTTGAGATTCCATCAGAACTTCTTTCTGGGTTTCCTAAAGAAGGTTTTTCCTGGATTCCTCCAGGAGTTCCTTCTGGGTTTCTTTCAGGAATTCCTTTCGGAATTCAATCAGATATTCATTCCGAAATTTTTGTAAGAACTTCTCCCGACATTCTTTCAAACCCCTCCAGGAGTTGCTTCTGGGATTCGTCCAGAAATTATTTTTCGGATTCCTTTAGGAATTCCTTCATGGATTCTTTTGGGTGTTTCTTCTGGGATTCCTCGAAAATTTCCTTCTTGGATTCATCCATGATTTTTTTCCCGGGACTCCTCCAGGTTTTTGTTTTCGGTATCCTTCCATTCACTCCTTCCAGTATTCCTCGAGGATGTCTTAGAATTCCACGAGGAATCCCTTTACGGATTTCTCCCATAGTTCCTTCTGGAATTCCTCCTAGATTTTCTTTCTTAGATTTCACCAGGAGTTCTATCTGGATATCTTCCAGGATTTCTTAAGCAATTCCTTCCGAGATTCCATCAAAAATTTCTTCCGTGTTTTCTACAGAAATCGAACCAGGAGCTCCTTCTGAGACTCTTCAAATAGCTCCCTCTGAGATTCTTCCAGGAGTTTATTCAAGATTTCTCCAAAAGTTCCATCTAGAATTGCTCCAGAAACTCCTCACGGGATTTCTTTTAGAATTTGTCTATGATTTATTTTAAAGATTCCTCCAAGAGTTCCTTCTGAAAATCTTTTGGAAGTTCGTTCAGGAATTCCTCCAAATTCATTTGGAATGTTTTCAGAAGATTTTTTTCTGGGATTCCCAATTGAAATTCCTGTGGAAATGTTATCATTCTCCTGTTGGGGAAACCTATAAAGAACACCATTAGAAATTCCTTCCAAAGCTGCTAGAGGAGCTTCTTACAAAATTGTAGTAGGATTTCTTCGAGGAAGTCCTGTAGAAACTATATAAGAAACTCTTCGAATAATGGCATAATGCCATAAACTTTTTTTTCCTTTGCAGCCTTAGCGGTGTGCAGTGCCTTATAGCAAGCAGCAAACTAATGGTCGTGAGAAGCATTTGAGCGATATTGAAAATTTTCTGCGTACACAATACATTATTCTTTAAGCAGGATTTCAAACCATTTCCTCAGATACAGTTGTTGCGACCGATAGCTGCATGTATTATGAAAGGAAGCCGGCATTTATGTCCATTATTTGTTATTTACATTAATGTAAATGGAAAGAGAAATCATGCAATATATTTTTTCTTCGATTTACTAATACTTAATGCAAGTACAATTTTTTTAAATTACGAAATACCTTTTTCAATAGGCTCAGTGGAAAGCTACGTAGCATATCATAAACCCCTACCCCCCTATCGTCACACTTCGTCACAAAATCACAAACACCCCCCTCCCCCCTAAAAAGCTACGTCATTTATGGACGACCCCTTATTACATCGCATGCAAGCGAGTACCATTACCAAGTAGTCAACGCTTAGACCGAGCAAGTTTCGTCCACTACTGGATGGCCTTCCTGTGCCAATATACCTTGTTGTTGAAGTATGGTGTCTTCCATCTACGAAGGCTTCGCCTGGTCGAGCCATCCTCAACACGCTGCTTGCCGTTGCTGTATTCCCGACTAGACAATTATATCATGTTAATATCATATTGTGTTATGTTGTTATAATGTTTTTCTATAACTTATTATGTTATCAACTAGATGCAGGATGATGTTAAAATAATCAAAATTTTAACAAAAAATACACTGGTCTAATCAAGATTATGACCTATTTTGTTACAATTATATCAAAATTATAACAAAATGTGATATGAATTTTAGCCTCAGGATTAGTTTCTTTCGAATTTTGATACAATTTTGTAACATTTTTTTCCAAATGTCCAAGACTCAAAACTAAATGATAACACAATGAGTTATCAAACAATATTTATTACATAATGCGATGTAATTGAGTTATAGTATTTTGAAATCATTAAGGATGTTGAACATGATTATAACACAATGAGTTATAAATATCATGGTTTGTTAGGATTATTTTATATTTTTGTTACAATTTTCTAGTCGGGTTCGATAACTGTAGTAAACCGCCATGTGGTCGTTGTGAGTGTAGGCATCGTCTACCCTCTAGTTCGAACAACTTGTTTGGCCAGGACTACAACTACAAAAGGTATAGTTGATGATCGACTCCGTTCCGTGTCGGTTAAATGTACTTTTATACCGACATTACACAGATGGATATCGAACATCACATCAGCAGAATCTAACCTCGCTGGTTCGTGAAACGGTTACTCCAAATCAACTACTCATTGTCATTGAAGTCACCCGCTATTACCACCAGCCTTCGTCCTGTCAACTTCGCCGTCATACAACTTTCCATGGACGTTAACAGCTCTGACAGTCTTCGAGTTATCGGATAACAGTTACAGAAGAAGACGCCGTTATCCTTGGCGACCACAAAGCTCTCGTGTGATGTTGACACCAACTCCTGGACTAGGTTGGCATTTACTCATCGTCCATATTGCCGCAATTTCCGACCCACCCGTCCGCCACCCATTTACAATTTGCGCGGTATGGGTCCGTTATGATGGCAATATCCATCCCAATCAGTAACTGCGTGACACAGCACTGGACCTCCAGTCGGGTGTTTGCTATTCTTGTCTCTCTCTCTCACTCTTCTTGGCGTTACGTCCTCATTGGGACAAAGCCTGATTCTCAGCTTAGTGTTCTATGAGCACTTCCACAGTTATTAACTGAGAGCTGCCTCTGCCAATGACCATTTTTGCATTCGTATATCATGTGGCAGGCACGAAGATACTCTATGCCCAAGGAAGTCAAGGAAATTTCCTTTACGAAAAGATCCTGGACCGACCGGGAATCGAACCCGTCACCCTCAGCATGGTCATGCTGAATACCCGTGCATTTACCGCCTCGGCTATATGGGCCCTATTGCTATTCTTGTGCACTTGTGCAGTTGTACAGTTGAGAGATTTAGTGCAGTATTCTGCACTTTTTCCTTACGGCCTTTTCTGTCCCAAGATTGTGTCCCTGTTTGAAACACCTGAAGCGGCTGGTAAAAACTCAACGAGCACATCGCCCAACCAATCTTGATTTTTCCTACTTAAACGGATGCATTGGAATCCGGCACAAGTTGCCGGAATAAGGCCACCTGTGGTCCTGGCTGGCCTTCTACAGTTGGACGGCAGCAGTGGTCACCTGTACCTCGCATTAATGCTAACAAAGTGTCGTGACGAGGTCTTATCTCTACTCCACCGTCAGATATTCATGGCGAGGTTCTTGCGCGTCCTTAAGGACAGACTTGTTAGAATCCCAAAATGGCCGCCACAATGGCCGACTTTGGCACCTACTCACGATTTCGAGGGCACAAATCTCTTCGTAAAAACCAACACACCTGAGCTTCTTATTTTAAGCTAATTACAAGTGAGCGAGAACAGAATAATAAAAAGCACTGTTGCTTGAAGCTTGCTTCTTGAGATTTGTGCGTTTGGAGTTCTGATGCACTGTTGAAGCGGGATTTCAAGACGTTTGTCCTTACGCTCAATGATATTTTTTCCGATACGAGAGCGTATTGCGTCTGATACTACGTATACGTCGACTCCCAGATCCGTCGACTTAGTAGCATCGCTCCTCATTGTCTTCAGAACCACCGAGTACTTGGGACTCTTCGATTTTGATGGCAAGAGCCGATGTCAATTATTCACAGGTCCGGGTGAACGTATATGTTTGCCTGTATTTGTCGATAAAAATATGTAAACAAACCGATCAGCTGATCGCGACGTCACGTTCGCCAGAAAATTTGTTCGCAGCTTCTGGAACGTGACGTCACCTTCGGCAACTTCGTGCGATTTCGGCTTGCCGAAGTTGACATGACACGACTACTACTTCAAAATTATCATAGCACAAACACCACTTTGCCCGATGGGCCTAACCTGATGAAATTTAGAACATTGGGCAAGAGCGTCGCTCAAATCTCTCTTATTGGCAACTACTTCTTCTGTTCCGCCTTCCACTAAAATCAACGGGACATTCCACCCTATCCTATGGTAACTGAGAACTTACATATAGTCGTCACCTCCTGCTCGCTCCAATCTGGGCCTTCCCAGGCCTACCCTTCCAGGACACCTGGCTAAGGCCCGATTCACGGGTTTTGTTGTCCTTTTGCTTCGGGCTAATACTCTCCCCGCGAATTCGAAATCCTTAGTCCGGGTTGACTTTGGTAGCTTCCGTAGCTTGTCTTTGTCTTGCTCTGTATCTTGCATCGATTTTTGCATTTTTATAAAACCCTGCCTGAGATCTTTGCTGATATTACCGTGCGGTACCCATATTCTGAACGGTTAAGGGAATCTCACAACAAACACTTAAATAAATGGAAGTTCTTGTTGCTAGAGATAGTGCTTCACATCACCATCAAATGTGTTTGTTGTCTAGCTAAATGTATAAAATAAATTAAATCTCATAATAACTTCCAGTCTCTGATCTAGACATATTTTTGTTTGTGGACGACGTGTTCCTAATTATGGACACCATAAGAAGCCGTGGTCCTAATTCTGAACACATAGTGTTACTTACTATGTACAAACACATTCTCTACGTTCGCAGTTCAGTCAAAAACGATATGTTTTGTAACGATTGGATAATAGAGGGGCTTAATAAAATTAACACCTCAACTCTCGATTCAATATATGCTTCATAAAAGGAAAATCTATTTTGCGTTAGCCGACTATTCAGAATATGGAGCTGTCTATAATATGGTGCTCGCACGGTACTCTTCGGTATGCAAAGTCGATGATCACGTCCAGCAACTACACGGTTTTTGTTGACATCCCTCGCCAAGCTCGCTGCATTCATTATCTCTCCCAGCGTGCTTATCGGAGTTGCAATGGTGTTCCTGTTTTCTTGCGCTTGCGCTATAGGTTGCACAAACTGCTTCCTCCTTCAGTAGCCGACCTTCTAAGACCTAGAATCCATGCGACTAGCTCACTACTAGTTACGCTTCTATTTGAATTTGAAGATTTGACCTAAAGCTCATTTTTATTCCCATGATTGGTTTCTAACTTCGCAAAAGCCCCATATTAACGATTTAAGGGACAAATTAACGAGCTAAGGGGCTCATTTATTTATACCACATGCTGTCAAAACAAATCCTTTCCGTGTAATGCTGAAGATTCTTACTGGAAGATTTATAGTTTCGCAGAGAAGTTGCAGATTTCTCAGGATGATCATTCGGGAAACAAGTTGCGTACAGAACTAATCTGGATAACCGTGCTTCTAGGAACAAGAGGAGGGCTCTTGAATCAATCAGATATTTACGGCAATCCCACTATTCCGATAAGCGGCTGTTCATAAACCACGTAGACCAAAATTTGTTCATCTCCAACTCAGACAACCCACTCCCCCTCTCTCTTCGTAGACTTTTGCCCATAAAAAAAATTAAAAAATTTGTTTGGAGCGTAGACTTTAGCCAGACCCCCTCCCCCCAAAAAGTCTACGTGGTTTATGAACGGCCCCTAAGATGCTGCAAATTCCAGGTAGACGCGGATTAATTTGGGACTTCACATTCGTCCAGAAGTTCCTTCACAAGGATTTCTCCATAAATTCTTCAAAGGATTCTTTCTGGAAAATTTTAAGGGAAACCTCTTGAAATGCCTAACAGGATTTCTCGCAAGATCACTTCCGCATTTCTAAGCGCCATTTTTTCCTAGTATTCCTCTCTGCCGGTGGTTCTTTCGGATTCCCACCAGCATGTGTCCAAGATTGCAGCAATTCTTGCCGGGAATCCTACTTGAGAACTCCTGGATTTCGAGCGATTTCGCTTGGAGTTTTTCACAGGGATCTTGCATGATTTCTTTCAGAGGTATTTCATCCATTCCTCTGGTAATTCTACTTAATTTTCTCCCAGGATTTCTTCAGGAGTTTTTCACGAGTTTTCAGTAGGATATCTATGACATTTGGTTGAATGACGTTTGTTGGAAAGTACATTAGTTCGAAAGGCAGACAACTAACTAAATGTTCAATTGGCAACAATCCCAGCATCAGTCAAGGCTCTCCGACGACTAATGATCGGCATACATTAATTGTGGAATTTCTTCTGGAGATTTTTCTGGTATTGTTCCCAGAGCCCATCACGGGGTTTCTACCTGAGTTTATCCTGCTAGCGTTTTTTTTTTCTAGAAAATATCGTTTGCATTCGTCACCTTGGCGTTTCTTTGCCTCTCAGAATTTTCAGGCCTTCTCCTGGACATTCTCCAAAATTTTCTTCCGGAGTAGCATTCAAAGTTCTTGCTGGGATGTATCAGGCGTTTTCTAGAAATACCTCCTGAGATAGCCTATGGATTTTTTTGTAAGAAAATCTACGAAAAAACAAAAGGAATTTCGGAAGAAACTTCGAAAAAAAAACTGGGACATCTCTGAAAAACTTTTGGTAGTAATCGTGAGTGAAAATATAAGGAGAATTGCGGGAGGAACCCTGGAAACCTTCTAGAGAAATTCCCGGAGTAATCTGGTCAGAAATACCCGAATAATTCCTTGGGAAAAATCCCTAGAAGAACTTCTACAGAAGTTCTTCAATAATTACTGGAAAAACTTTTGGAGAGTTTTCCTGCATATTATTGAACGAACTTTGGGAGAATTTCGTTGGGGTCTCTGCTAGGAATCCTCCGAGAAACTCAGGGAGCAATACCGGGAAAACCTATGGAAGAAAGCCCGGGAAGTAATCCTGCAGATATCCTAGGAGGAACTCTGGTAGAAATCCAGGAAACCCCTGGAAGAAAACATGGGATATATTCTTGGAGAAATCCTGAAAGAAACTCCGAAATTTTAAGGAAGGTATTGCGGTTCTGGAGAGTTCAAGGAATAATCCTGGATGGAATGCGTGGGGAAATTCTCAGAGGGATTTCAGAAAGAATTTTGAATAGATTTATAATCAAATCACTAAACAAATCTTTGTAGGAAATCCTAATTACTGAGAGTTCTTGGGTTCACAAGGTTTCTCCAAAGTTCGCTAGTATCCATCGGAATTGTCAGGATTATATTGCTACCTTCCATTTTTTATTCGAAATTGTTATTATTTCCTCTTCATTTTCAAATTTTTAATATTTTCATCAGAATCTCAACCACCAATAGCAATCTTTGAGGCTAATTAATCAGAACTGGTATCAAATACTACTATTATTCATTCTAAACGTTTTGTTTGTAGTATGTTGCAAAGTTGAAATGTAGTAAACTCGTTTTTATTCATACGAACACGTTCCACAAGTAGTTTTCACTAACAAATTTGTAGTAAACTCAAGTTTAACTAATAAAAATAGGGAAATTCATACGACCCAATGTTACCATCAGCGAGGTAGACAAATAGTCCGCATTTATTACAGTTGCAGTAAATACAAAAGTGTGTGTTCATCGTAATGCTGCTTCCACTTTTCAATCAATTCAAATGAAACACCACCTGTGACCTAACTGACCTAATACTCAAAACCCTTTCCTCCAATTCACAGGCCTACCCGGAGTATCTGATCACCTACCAGATCGTCAAACCGGACGACAGCGCCAGCCCCGAGGAGCCAGCAAGATGATGGACAATCTCCGCAGTCAGCAACATCGGTCAAAACAACAATATCGTTTTTGCCAGTACCAGCAGCAGTGGTAGCAACAACACCAGCAACAGCATTAGTAGCAGCAACAACAACAATAGCAATAGTAACAGCAGCGGCAGCAACAGCAGCAGCAACAACAACACCAACAATGGGAACAGTGCAATTGCCAGTGTGCACACTTCGAGTTTTACGCGAATTCGATCGACGACCCGTTCAACAATGGCCAAAGCCACGGCGGTGCGGGTTTCGACCGGAAAAAAGTTCAGTCAACTGTTGATCATCACCCCGGCGGTGGCCATCGACAACAACAATGACGGGGGCTACAATGGACCATTCACTTCGCACGACAGTGGCTGCGGCAGCAGCGGGGCCGGCAGTGATGCCAGCCTGGACGAAAGCGACGGAGGCAATCCGGAACGAATCCGCAGTGCCGCCGGTGATAGGAAGAACAACAACGATAAATCGAATCGGTTGAAGCTTCTGCCGAAGGCGGCCCGACAGCATATCGTTACCAAGGTGTCGTCGGTATCCATGGGTGGATGCGGCGGCGGTGGTGGTGGCGGAAGAGATGGCAGTGCTACGCAATCGTGGAGATGGTGCTCGATCATTTGTTCGGCGGTAAGATGTTTCAGGGCAGCTACCCATACGCGGCAGCATTTCGGAACTATTCATTATACGGCCAATGCGGGCACAGTCGATGCCGATTTGGGACCCGGAGAGAGGAGTTCGGTGAGGAATCCTCTGACTAGTGGTCGAATCGGGTCGGGAGGGAGGTCTTCGTCCCGATTTAGTAGCAGTCATATCTACGAATACACTATCAAGAGTTATCGGTCCAGTCCGAACGATCACGACCTTATCAATAACAATAGCGGCAACCATTCCGGGGGTGGCGGTGACTCGACCGATCGAAGCAACATTATGTACAAGTTGTGACAGAATTCGGGCACTTTACCCTCATCGTTATCGTACAGCAGCTCTTTCATGGTTTGCTTTGTGCTTCGTCGCAGCAAGCCACCGGGCCAGCAGCCAATAGTAGTAGCAAAAACAACACCATACTGCCAAATATTACTATCGATGTTTATTGTTGACCTTTTTGATTTCACCATTATCGAGATTGAGATTTGCTTTTACTGAACCGTTGCAGCAGTGGGACCTATTTTGGGTTTGATTAAACTTCACATGATGTTTCAACTGGTGGTGGAATCGTTGGAAGATCTGTTCTGCTTCTTTTTTCTAGCGTGGCGTCCCATTTAATATAACAGATTGCTTCTCAATTGAGTGTTTTCTTACAGTTTCCCTTCTGAAATTCGCCTTGGAACTTCTTCGAGAGTTCCCCAAGGAGTTCATTCTTGTAGACTCTTCGGAAATTTCTTTAAGAGTTCCTTCAGGAATTCTTTTAAGAGTTGTTGAATGAATTCTTTCAGGAATTTTTATAGAAGTCCCTGTAGCAGTTTATCTAAAAAATCTCCCAAAATTATCTACATAAGTTTTATTATAAACCCGGCAAAGATTCCCTTCTAAGAAGTTCCCGAATAAGTTCCTTATAGAAGTCCCTTCAGAAACTTCTTTAAGAGTTCCTTCAGGAATTCTTTTAGAAGTTGTTGAAAGAGTTCCTTTTGAAACTAATCGAGAAGTTCCTATAGGAATTTCTGGAGGAGTTTATGCAGATTTTTTTCTAGAAGTCCCTTTAGGAATTAATCCAGGCTACCCTTCCTTCAGGAATTCTTCTGGCAGTTTATCCAAAAAATTACCAAGGATGGCCTCCTAGACGGATTTCGGAAAAGCCTTAGTCCCATCTGAAATTATTGCAGGATCTTCTTCAAGAGCTCCCGAAGGAATATCTTCGGACATTTGGGGCCGTTCATAAACCACGTAGACTTTTTGGGAGGAGGGGGGGGGTCTGACCAAAGTCTACGCTCCATACAAATTCCAAAATTTTTGTATGGACAAAAGTCTACAAGGGGGGGGGGGTCTGAGATGGCCAAAATTTGGTCTACGTGGTTTATGAATAGCCCCTTTTATTAGGAGTTCTTTCAGAAATTCCTTTATGAGTTTCTGAAGTTTTTTTTTGGAATTTCTCTTGAAGTCCTATTAGGAGTTTACAGTTTAGGAGACACTTCTGGAATTCCTCTAGCAGTTTATAAAAAAAAAACACCGAGATTATCTCCATAAGTTCCTTCAGAAATCTGACGAAGATTCCCTTCTGAAATTCCCGTAGGAACTTCTTCAAGAGCTGCTTTTAGTAATCCCTTCGGAAACTTCTTCAAGTGTTCCTTCAGGAATGCTGAAGGAGTTCCTTCTGAAAGTTATGGAGAAGTCCCTATAGAAATTTCTCTAGAAGCTCCTTCAGGAATTCCTCCAGTAGTTATCTAAAAATTCTCTCAGGCTTATCTCCATAAGTTGTTCCCGAGATTCGGTTGGCTCCCTTCTAGTAGTTCCTTCGGAAATTTCTTTAATAGTTCTTCCAGGAATTCTTTTGAAAGTTGCTGAAGGAGTTCTTAAAAGAATTTCTCTAGAAGTCCCTCAAGGAGTTTATCTAGGTAATGATTCTGGTATTCCTGCAGTTTATTTAAAAACTCTCCCAGGAACTTATGAAGGTAAAGTTCCTTTAGAAATCCGGCTAAGAGTTTCTTTTGAAATTACTGTAGAAACTTTTTCAAGAGTTCCCGAGGGAGTTCCCTCTAGAAGTCCTTTCGGAAATTTCTTAGAGAGTTCCTTCAGGAATTCTTTCAAGAGCTGCTGAAGCAGTTCCTTCTGGAACTCATGAAGAAGTCCCTATAGGAATTTCTGTAGTATTTTTTTCAGGAATTTTAAAGAAGTCCCTTCAGGAATCAAGGCGATTCTGCAGGAATTCCTCCAGTAGTCATCTAAAAATTCTCTCAGGATTACCTCCTTAAGTTCTTACAGAATTTTGGCTGAGTCCCCAAGAGTTTCCGAAGGAGTTCTTTCTAGTAGTTCCTTCGGAAATTTGTTCTGGAGTTCCTTCAGGAATTCTTTTAAGAGTTTCTGAAGAAGTTCTCACAGGCATTTCTCCAGAACATCCTCTATATGATCCTTTATAAGTTTATCTAAAAAATCTACCTTCATAAGTTTTTTTTTTTGAAATCCGGTTAGGAGTCCCTTCTGAAATTCCTGTACATTTTTTTTCAAGGGTTCCCGAGGGAATTTCACGTTGAAGTCCCTTCGGAAACTTCTTTTACCTTCCTATTGCATCACATTAGGAATAGTTCGCTGAAGGTAGTGTACGGTTTATGATCCTAATGCAAAAGGAGGTTTAAGAGTCGCTGAGAGAGTTCCTTCTGAAATTTATCAAGAAGTCCCTATAGAAACTTCTGAAGAAGTTCTTTCGAGAATTTCTTCAAAAATCCCTTTAGGAATGTATCCAGGTGATCCTTTAGGAATTCCTCTAGGTAGCAGTTATCCAAAAGTTTTCTCAGGATAACCTCCATAGGTTCCTTCAGAAATCCGGCTCAGAACCCCTTCTAAAATTCCTGTAAGAACTCCTCCTTTAGGAATTTATCCAGGAGATGCTTCAGGAATTCCTCTAGCAATTTTTCTTACAATTCTCTCAGACTTATAGTCATAAATTCTTTCATAGATCCGGCTACGAGTCCTTTCTGAAATTCCAGAAGGAACTTCAAGAGTTTCCAAAAGAGTTCCTTCTAGTAGTCCCTTCAGAAATTTAGTATTATCAAAGCAATTCCTACAAAAACATGTTCAAAAGTACTCGCTGGATTTCCTTCTAATAGTCCCTTTAGAAACTTCTTATGATTTAGGAGTTGCTGAAGAAGTTCCATGTCTAATTTACCTAGACGTCCCTTCAGGAATTCATCTAGCAGTTCATCTAAAATTTCTTCCAAATTGCGTTCTTTCAGAAACTTTTTTAAAGTACCCGATGAAGTGTGTTCTAGTAATCCCTTCGAAAATATATTCAGAAAGTCTTTCAGCAATCTCTTCAGAAGCTCGTTTAGGAATTGCCTCTACAAGTTTTTTTTCAGAAATGTTTCTAGTGTTATTTTAGGAAAATTTCCGAAGTATTATGCGAATTTACTTCGAAAATTCTTTAAAAGCTGTGCATTTTTTTAAACTCATCAACAATTTCTCAGAGTTGCAGTCAAATAAAGATAAATCAATCAATCAGAGTTGCAGTGAGAATTGCAGGAACTTCTATGGGTAACTTGTGAGAATTTCCAGAACAATTCTAGAAAGAATTCCTTCATGAACTTTCAGAGAAGCTTCTGGAACAATCTAGAGGAACTCTTAGAGCAATTTCTAAGCTAACTCTTAGAGCAATTGCTGAAGGATCTCGTAGATGTGTATTAGTGTGGGACACGCTTGTATGAAAAAAATAAATCCTCGCTCCAGTCGACTTTTTAGATCCCATTTAGGCCCCATATGAACTGTACAAAATTTTAGCGCAATCGGTGAAACTATAATTTAGCGCAAGCGGTTCAAAGTTTGCATAGGATTTACTATGGGAAAAGTTACACTTTCAAACAAAAAATCCCAGAGGTCGCCCTTTGTCTCCTTAATTCAAATCGATCAATGCTTCTCGTAGAAATAACATTTACGAAACTTTCCTTCGAAGACCGCAAAACGATTGGATGCTTGTGGAAAAAGTTATAGATTTATTACCAATTAGTGATCGAACGAACGGCTTTTTGTTTTGTTTTATCAGCAGCACTGCTGCTGCCGTTGTTGCATGGGGTGGCGGGAGGCATCACCACCCCCAGAAACAGCAGCAGCCAAGGCAGCAGCTACAGTGCTGCTAATAAAACAAAACAAAAAGCCGTTCGTTCGATCACTAATCGGTAATAAATCAATAACTTTTTCCACGAGCATCCAATCGTTTTGCGGTCTTCGACATGGTCTTCGAAGGAAAGTTTCATAAATGATTTTTCTACAAGAAGCATTGATCGATTTGAATTAAGGGAACAAGGGACGACCTCTGGGATTTTTTATCTGAAAGTGTAACTTTCCCCATAGTAAATCCTATGAAAACTTTGAACCGCTTGCGCTAAATTATAGTTTCACCGATTGCGCTGAAATTTTGTACAGTTCATATGGGACCTAAATGGAATCGAAAAAGTCGACTGGAGCGAGAATTTGATGTTTGTCCCATACTAATGTGTATCGTGTAAGAATTTTCTGAAATTTAAAACATCTGGGGGAATTTCCTTATTAACTTTTGGAGAAACTTCTGGAAAAAAAATCTAGAGGAATTTCTAAAGTAAGGTACCCCGGGGCACGTGAGAATCCGGGGCAAGTGTGACCTACAGCTATATTCTTATTATTTTTTTAGTTTTAAGGCAAACATTCTTCATAGAAAACATAGGTATCACACCAACGGATACTTTGAACTCAAAAATTGTTATTGTTCTCACCATAAAAAGACCATATGTGTTATTGTTCACATATGTAATTTTCAATTCACTAAGTAAGATTAACGTACTCTACTACATTCATCGTTTATAAATAGAATAACAAATAAAGTAAAACTTTTTCGGTTTCAGGATAATGTTTGGAGTGCTTGCAAAATATTTTAGGCGAAAAAGCTGTAATTTATTTTCATTTATTACCTTTGGTTAACTGCTCTCACTTGCCCCAGTGCATTTCAGCATCTGGGGCAAGTGAGACCTATGAGAGTAAACAAACACAATTTCATATTTTAATCTCGTTTTCCTCAGCCTAAGTCGAAATTGAAACAAAAGTGAAGTAAAAATCGGCGTCTTAAGTAAACAATCGTTGAATTACACTTAATTACTTATATTCTGGTGATAAAGCTATTGTTTAAAATGGTAAAGTCTTGGATAGAACATATTTATTTTCTAAATCATGTGTTTTTCATATTTTCGTTCAAGCAAATTCTAATATTTTTCTTGTTTTTCGCTGCATAATGTGTTTTTCTGAATATTAAGGAACCGGCCATAAAGTTTCAAAAAATTGGAAAACGACTTATTCAAAGTTCACGATTTAAAAATCTTTATTTAATGATCGTAAAATTATGTAAGGGAAAACAAAACATCTGTAAATCTTGAAAAATCCTTTAGGGAGATTCATCAACTACGTAATATGAAAAGCAAGTTTGGTAATCTTTCGGCATTTAACCTTGGGGCGCTTTTTGTATAACTAAAATCAATTTGTTTTACACGAGCTGAGTTAAATCAACTTTTCTCAGTGATTCGTTATTATATGTGTTACGTAATTTATGCACGATACCACAAAACTTTTCCAACATAAATCGCTAAACATAGTTATTCGCATAAGATATCTATAATTTATGCTACCTTACATATATACAGCAACTATATTAAGTCATTTGTACAAAAAATCTGAATAGGTCCCACTTGCCCCGTGATACGGTGTAAATGAAAATCTGCTCCATTTTTCATCGTATGCATAATATACAGAATTTAAAATTTTTGAAACAGTTTCAATGCCCGTTAATGAGAAGAAATATACCAACAATGTCTTTCAGAATCATTTGAATTATAAAATTAGGTATGTTTAGATTTTTTTGGCTTGGCAAAACCAAACTAGCATTTTTTTAGGTCCCACTTGCCCCGGGGTACCTTAACTCTTACAGCATTTGCTGAAGAAACTCCTGAATCAATCCTTTCAGGGACTTCAGGAGGGAATTCCGATGAGACACCTGGAGGAGTTCCTACAGGAAATCCATAATGAATACCTGAAGAAATTCTTGCAGCAATTTATAAAACTCCTTAAGACGCTTTAACAGCAAAACCTACCAACACTCAGCAACTCTTGAAGGAATTTCCAAAAGAATACGTGGAACAATTCCTAGTAAAACTTCTTAAGCAAATCCTTCAAAAATTGTCTTTAAAAATCCTGATGGATCTCTGAAGAGGAATTTCTTCAAAATTGTGTAAATTGTGTAGGCAACCTTTTGGATTGTCTTAGAAGATTAGGCCTGAAAAATTCGAGGAGAAACTCTTCGAGAAGCTCCTGGAGAAACTTCGGCAGGAACTCTTTCAGAAGCTCTTGAAGCTTCCTTATAGATTCTGGGGGAACACTTTGGAGAACACCAGGAAGAACTTGGAGACTTTCTGGAGAATATCTTAAGAGAAGCTTCTGTAGGAATTCCAGGAGGAAATCCTCGGAGATCCTTGAGGTATTTCTGTAGAAGTTTTTAAAAGAACTCCAGAGGTGATCCTTCAGCAATCTCTCAATGGATACCTGAGGGAATTTTTGGAGTAATTTATAGATGAGCTCTTACAGCAACAACTTCCATCATTCAGCTACTCCCGAAGCAATTTCTAAAGGAATACTTCCTAGGAACAATTCGTAGTATCTCTCTTTTAGGATTTTTTTGGAAAAAAATATTTATAAAATTCCATAGGAATTCCTCGAAAAATTTCTTAAAGAATTCCTTTTGGAAATTCCTGAAGAATGCTTGTGAAATTTCTACAGAATTTTTAAAGGCATCCTTTTGGCTTTCCTTAGACGGTAAGGCTTGAGGAATTCCAGAAGGTATTCTTTGATAAGCTCCTGAAGAAACTTCTGCAGGAACTCTTTCAGAAGCTCCTGCAGGAATTTCTTGATTGGCTCTTGGGAGACCACTTTGGAGAACATCTGGCAGCAGTTCGGGACTTTCTGAACAAACTTTTAGGAGAAGTCCTGTAGGAATTCCTGGAGGAAATCCTTGGAGGAATTGCTATCGAAAGCTTTTGTGTAGAAAGTTTTAAAAGAATTCCAGAGGTGTTCCTTCAGAAAACTCTCTTGAAGCTCATTTAGAAATCGCCTCAGAGGTTCCTTTGATAAATCCTCTACGAATTTCTTCAGGAATGTTTCTAGGAATTCCATTTCTAGGCGTTGTTGTTTCTTAACCCTCTAATACCCAAATTTTTGATTTTGATCGAAGTATCATTTTTCGTCATCTAAAATCGATTTAAACATGTTTTGGAAGATGATTCTTTTTAATTCTCGATTTCGTGAATTTCAGTTTTTGATTTTTCTAATTTTTTTTTTTAAACATCCCCACACTTTTATATTTTTCCTGGAAGCCAATTTGGGGAACGGATTCTTTGAGATGAAAACATTTTGAGATTTTATGATTATTGTTGAAATATTATTATTTTAAAAAATTTTCACAGAAAATTTTATTTTCCGTGTAATTTTAAGGAAAATTATTTTAGAGTGTGTTCGATTCCCTTAAACTATTAAACAAGGATAGAATGATTGGGAAAAATTTAAAATATGTTAATTGTAGCGATTCAATACAAAATAAACAATGACTTCTAAAAGGTGACTAAAACATAAATTTTCCAATGATTTTTAACGACGCGTAGTGCGTCATCAGCATCATTGAAATCTCACTCGAAATTTCAAAGTGATAAAACTCAGTTACCAAAGCGCAAATTCGGATGAAAATGTATCATCCCATATGCTCACTCGTGGTGAGTGTGATGATACTTTTTCTACTGCGTGACTGCAAAATTTCCCGTTTTTTATCACTTCAAAAACGCGAGGCAAACAATCATTGAAAATTAAAAAGTCAATGATTCCTATGAAAATTCTGTGATGCACCAAGTCACCTTAAAAAATGTAAATACGCTTTAAAATACACCAAAAACCATTTTGAGATATACAGAACAGTCCTAAATATCAGCCAAAAATATAAAAAAAATGATTTTCCACGAAGCATAAATTCTCAAACTACACCCCGTCTAAAGGCAGGATTGGGTATTAGAGGGTTAATGAATTTCCTCTCCTGGAAGATTTTCTACATGAATTGAAAAAGTTTCTTTTTAGTCTTTATGTAGTAACTTGTAGTTAAGTAACTTGTAGTAAATTATGTAACTCTTGAGTTATTTCCAAAGAAACTCCTGCTCTTAGGAGCAACTGGAACTCAAGGAGAAAATATTTGGAAGAATTTAAAAAAATCCAGAAGTGTTCCTTCAGGAATTTCCCAGAGATTCCTTTAGTAATTTCTCATTGAGTTTCTTCAGGAATGTTTCTAAGAGTTCCTTCTATAAGTGTTGTTGTTTCTCAATGAATTCCCTTTTATCAAAGCATTGCTGCAGAAACTGAAGGAATTTCTATGAGTATCTTGTAGGAATTTTCCGAGAAACTCCTGAAGAAATTCCTTTATGAACTTTTGGAGAAACTTCTGAAACAATTTCTAGGGGAACTCTTTGGTGAATTTCTAAAGTAACTCTTAGGAAAATTGCTATAGGAACTCCTGGAAAAATCCTTGCAAGGACTTCAGCATGCATTTCCGAAGAGACACCCAGAGGAATTCCTGAAGAAATCCCTCAATGCATACCTGATGGAATTCTTGGAATAATTCATAGAAGAGCTGTTACAGCATCAACTACCATCACTCAGCAAGTCCCGAAGGAATTTCCAAAGAAATACTTGGAACAACCTCGTACAGGATTTTTTGTAGAAAACTAAGAAAATCCTTGAAAAAAAAAACTTAAAAAGTCCTGCTGTAAATTCCTGAATAATTACTGCTAAATTCCTACAGAATTTATGTAGGCAACCTTCTGACTTGTATTAGAGGATTAGGCTTGAGCTACTCCTGGAGGAAGCTCCTGAAAAAAAAAACACGTTGGAGAATTTTGGACTTTCTAAATAAACTCTTAGGAGAAACTTCTGTAAACATTCCAGAAAGAAATACTTTGGAGAGATGTTCCTTCAGCAATCTCTCTAGAAGTTCCTTTAAGAGTTACCCCAGAGGTTCCTTAAGTAATTCCTCTATGAGTTTCTTTAGGAATGTTTTTAGGATTTCCTTCTCTAAGTGTTGTTGGTTCTCAATGAAGTCCCTCTCATGGAAAAATTGCTACAGAACGGAAGCATTTTTTTTTGGGTACAGTGTAGGAATTTTCCGAAAAACTCCTGGAGGAATTCCTTTATAAACTTTTGTTGAAATTCAGAAACAATTTCTAGATGTACTCTCTGATGAATTCCTAAAGTAACTCTTATAGGAACTACTATAGGAACTCCTGGAAAAATCCTTGCAAGGACTTCAGCATAAATTTCCGAAAAGACACCTAGAGGAATTCCTGAAGAAATTCTTGGAATAATTCATAGAAGATCTCTTACAACAACAACAACAACTACCATCACCCAGCAACTCCCCAAGGAATTTCTAAAAGAATACTTGGACCAATCCCTAGTAATCCTCGTTCAGATTTTTTTTTTTTAACTTAGCATGTATTTCTGGTTGATCATCTGGAGAAATTATTGATGAAGTTCCCTAGAAAATTCTGATGGAAATTCCTTAAGAATTCCTGTAAAATTCCTACAGAATGTGCGTAGGCAACCTTAAAGGATTAGGCCTAAGCTACTCCTGGAGAATGCTTCTGAAGAAACACTTTGGAGAACATCCGGAAGAACTTTTGTACTTTCTGACGAAACTCTTGTAGGAATTTCAGGAGGAAATCCTTTGGAGATACTACTTGTGGTATTTCTGTAGAAGTTTTTAAAAGATTTTCAGAGGTGTTCCTTTAGCAATCTCTAGAAGTATCATTGGGAATTGCCCCAGAGGTTCCTCCATTGATTCCTCAACGAGTTCCTTCAGGAATGTTTCAAGGAGTTCCTTCTCTAAGTGTTGTTGTTTCTAAATGAATTCCCTTTCACGAAAGAATTGCTGCAGGAACTGAAGGAATTTCTATAGGTATCTTGTAGGAATTTTCCGAAAAAACTCCTTTCTGAACTTTTGGGGAAACTTCTGAAACCATTTCTAGAGGAACTCTTTGATGAATTTCTAAAATAACTCACAGAGCCATTGCTATAGGAACTCCTGGAGGAATCCTTAGGGGAATTGACAATGTTTCACAAGAGATTTCTGCAGGAACTTCAAAAGACAAGTAATGATTTGCTAGCAGAGCAGATCTTGGAGAACACCCACAAAAATCCATATAATGTGAAGTTTAATGAAACAGGAAAGGTTGAACACACCAGAAACGTTGTAAGTGAAACGAATGGTTACGTCCTACTTTTCGGAATCCGATGAAGGTTGACGAACGTTGGGCTGAGCATAGATTGCAATGATTGACTGATAATTTTTGCGATATTCCTACAAAAAAAATCATTACTCGAAACGACGCAACACACATCAATACAATTATTTCTAACAAACGAAAACGACCATTGTGCATATTGCGTCTCCGTGTGTGTTTGTCTGATAACCCTTATACAGCAAAAGAAAAACAATATCGGAAACATATTCTATTCGAAATTATTTTGGAAACAATGATAATATGTATTGGAAAACGAAAAAAAAAGAAGTTACCTATAATTGTAACCCCCTGAACTTATGCAACAATAACTTACACAAGCAAATTTGCTGAAGCTGTAGTACTACTACCCACTACTGTGTATGTACTGGAAACCGACTGAGAGTACTTAACCCTTAAATTTTCAACTGATTGGTGATGAGACGATCAAGTAGTTGACCGTTTCTTTGTGTGTGTGACCTAATTAACCTAGTTTCGTTGTTCGTTCGTTTCTCATGTTTATAAAACCGCGAGAACTGATACATTTAATCGTAAGCATTTTCCACCCCGTTAGGTATGATTTTCGTAAAAAAAAGTTTGTTTCTTTTGCATGCGTGGTAGTTGAGTCGCGAAAAGAATGGGCTGACCCCAGGAAAGACATTTTCTTTTTCGGTGAGCAAAGCAAGGTATCTACAATTACAACACTACTCTATACCCCCTACTCTCTATCCATATACTCTGAGTAAGCAAATTTATCGAAAGCAGAGGCAAGTTATTCGAGGAAAAAAAAAGAAAACGAAAAACGAATGAAGAATTTAAAGGGAGCAGATCACCTACAACTACGGCTACGAAGTCGTTATGTGGTGGTCGTTAAAATCAGGATCTTAAGCAGTATGGCATATAATGGCAGGTTTTTTGCTAGTATAATAAATTATGACGAATATGCGTAAAAATGAAATACGGAGCACCCGGGAGTTATTGTGATGACAGCCATGCTTTTGAATATCTACAACAACTGAATCAACGAATCTTCTCTCATCGTTTAAGGGTTTATCTAAGTGCTGCTTCCATATTCCACGTTCACTTGTCAAGAGGCTCTCTACTTTACCTTGATTCTGCACAGCAGTTTCAATTCCTCGTGCTTCGCTTTCTCCAGATGGCGTTTTTTCTCGAAAGAAGCCAGTCTGCTGTTTGTATTCTTCCATGTTCTGTCAGGTTCCATGCTGCAGCATAACCGTCCACGCTTCGTATAGGCCTGTTCTCCAGAATCTCTCTGCTCTCGTCGTTGAACCAATCATTCTACCAGCTCCATTCCGCGTACCCGACGGTGATCTCGGCTGTTTTGTAGATTCATTGGAGACATCAGTCGCCCAAGGTTGTAAGGGAGCGACCGTCGGTACCGAACATAGTTTATAACGGAGAGTTTTGAGCGGAGTTTGGCCATGACATGGCCATGTTCTTGGTTGCGGCAAAGACAATAAATCATTGGTCATAGTTACAAAGTAACTACTCTAGCACCGAGCATATAGCTGAGCATCAACTTCGTTGGTCTTGGGCGATGTTCCTCCACTTTCTCCGAACGTTTAGGTATCCCAGATCTACTTCAACCGCGTGCAGCCAACGCTCAGCATGTTCGCCTGCGCCCACAAAGTCCCCAACCTCTAGCTGATTCCCTGCCCTGTCCTGCAATTCTTTCATTGTACACTTGATTCCAATCGTGATGCATGCGCTTCTGCGCCACGCACCATTTTCTTGTTTCTCACCGAGAAAAATGTCCGTAGCACTCAGTGATGATGATGATGATTGTGTACCCACCATCAGCGCAAGGATTACCTATGGCTGCAGAGTCATACCGGAAGGGAATGATCTACCTGATGGTTTGTTGTAGCAGGGTAAGCCAAATTTACTGGAAACCTTCGGAAGACAACGCGATGGTTGTTATCTCGTGACAAAGTCTAGCCACTCCACGAACATTTGTCCAGAAACCAGTTCATTTAGCTTCCTTAGGCTACCCCTCCCAATATCCCAAGTATCATATAATTTAAATATATTTAATCATATAGTTGACCAATTACCTGATTTTACCTGAAACAATAATTATTACAATTATGATACATGGAATTTCAATTGACCTACATTAAAATTACAACTTTACTTACCTGAACGGCGCTGAAACAAATGGTTATTTTATTAACCGTTATGTGTCCGACAAACTCTTTGCTTTTTTCTACACCGTGTATTTTAAATGGGTGCTGGGTACCCGGGTACCCTGTCGGCCACATAAGGGTTAAAGTTGAAGTTAAAATCAAGCAAATAACACTGAAACAAATGGGGCAGTGAAAAAAAATCAAAACACAGAAAAGTAAACTAAATTTTGATCTTATAATTTTCCTGCATTTAAATCAACCAAGCTGGAAAATTACGAAATCAAAATTGGTTATGGTAGATCTTACGCCGTAACGCACCATTATAAGGTGATCTACCCACGTTACGGGTAAAAAAAAATGTCCGTAGCACTCAGTGTTCAAAAACTTCGAAATCATTTTGGTCTGCCTGCTTTAACGTTCACGCCTCGGTAACGCGTTCTGGTGGGATTCGAACCCACAACTCCGTATTCGCTAGACCGGTGCTTTAACCAACTAAGCCATGACTATGACTTGCTGGTGGCATTCCTTGCAGGAGCTTCTTCTTCCAGGAATTCCAAGGTTTTTTCACAAATTTCTTCCAGTCTTACTCCAGGAGTTTCTTCGGGGATTCCCAGAGATTTCTATATGAGATTCAGAAGCACTCCTTCTCTTTAGGAGTCCAGTGATTTCTCAGGAAGCTCTATCTGAGATTCTTCTTGGGGTTGTTTCAGAAGTTCCTTCTGGGATTCTCTCAGAATTTTCTACTGAGATTGCTAAAATGGTTCCACCTGGGATTTCTCCAGAAACTCCTTCCAGGATTCCTTCTGGAACTTCAAGGGATCCCTTTCGTGATTTCTTCAGGAGTTTCAGGAATCCTCCAGGAAAATTATTTTTTTCGAGATTCGTTCCGAAATTTCATCCAAGTTACCTTGTAACAAAATTAATTTGAACCCTACAAATGTACATTTTATTTTCCGTA
The DNA here is from genome assembly GCF_035046485.1 of Aedes albopictus. Lineage (NCBI taxonomy): Eukaryota > Metazoa > Arthropoda > Insecta > Diptera > Culicidae > Aedes > Aedes albopictus. The sequence continues at coordinate 78,595,499 of NC_085138.1, read as the reverse complement.
TCGGGCCCCACGTTTGGAAACTTAGGTACGAAAAATAAAATGGAACATTACAAATGCATAAAACTCAAACATACACCACTTAACATAAATTTTGCCCAGTTATCTACATAGATAACGAAGTCTAATCCCGACGAGGTTGACGAGGTTTCATTATTGTTCTTAATCCATTAGTCAATCCTGTACTGTTTTTTTTTGGCAGATTGCCTTGTTGTTCGCAGCGTTGGTTGCTTAGGCTCAGTGTACCAGTTATGGCTACTCAACTAACATTTTCAGCGCTATAAGCTTCAGTCATTTGCTTTCTGTTGTGTAACCATCGAGTAAAAGCAGTCAACGCTGAATAAAAGGAAAGCTAGTCAAATATAAATCATAAGCTAATACACGACTGCAAGACAAGCACCATACAGCTACCAAACTCGGTTTTCAGAAATCCATTGCTTGTCACTGGGGCTGCCTTCACTCCACTCTATTCCAACTCCGGGATATTTCCCGGAAGATGTGAAAACTTGAACACATCGAATAGTAGTCCCCTTGTTAGTGGGAACAGTGGCTACTATACAGTACAATTCGTTATACTGACAAATCCCCAAACCAGCAGCGCTTTAAAGACCGTTATGTGATTTCATTACGGCTAGAAGCTGTAATAAAGAAACTGTTGGTTTACCAACACGGCTTGTCGGATGTAAACATTATTGTCAAAACAAACTTTAAGCGGGATATATAGCTACTACACAAATTCTTTACAGCTATCCATCTCTGTACTGTGAAATTATTTTGGTTGCTTTTATTGCACTTTAATTCAATGCCGGAAGATGTGCAAATCGAGTAAGAGTCCCAGCCACTACAACAGCTGCTTTTATACAGTACGTTTTGTAATGTTGTCAAAACACAACACAGCAGCGCTTCGTATCCGTTTAAAGAACACTCTTTCAGCTAGAAGCTGTGAAAAAGAATCTGTTGGCGCAACCACACAGCTTGTTCAATGTAAACATTATTGCGTTTGACGTTTCACAAGCTTTTGCAGCAAGATGAGGTTGGGTAAGGTTTCTTGTGGCACAATTATGAAGCCTTGTCTGGAGTAAAACAAAACGGGCTATTTTCTATGTTATTTATATATAGCAGTGTGGTAGCGAGGACATCATCGGGACCAGTGGATACGGAGATCGGGAGTTCGATTCCAAGTAGCGGCAAATACTTTAATTATTCAATTTTAAAAGTGATAATTCCAGTTCTACATGTATTGCGTCACGGTATCCATAACCTAATTATGTTTAATCGTTTAATTTGGGGATGCCGTATAACTATTATTTAACAACTGCGAAAAGGCTGAAAAAGCGCCTTCTCAAGATGTTATTCAATTAGTGGTTATATAGGAGCCGAGAAAAGAGCTATGACTTCGTGGCATAGAAGCTGCTCGCACAGCATATACATGTGGTTTAAGTTCGCCAGATTCATTGGTATAGGGCTTGCATAGAAGCTTCCGTCCATATGTACAACACGGTAACTCAGCATCAAGCCGTATTGTGGACGCTTTGTTGACGTTTACATTCACAATAAATGTTAGTTGGGTATAGTACCTCAAATTCTCCATAGTTGATTTTCAATCTTTAAAGATTCAAATCAACATGGAAAAAAAATGTGAACAACAGATCACGTTCACAAATGATGTTTGCAATCATTAAAAAAATACAATTTGCTCAAAATATAATAGAAATAAATCATTTTCCTTAACATTTCGGCCTCCTTGCACCCTATTTCGCCAAAGTGTACCAGTTATGGCTAATCCCACAAGGAATGCATGTAAATAGTGCGAAGTGGAACCCAAATTAACAAATGTGTCCATAACTGGTACAGGGTTCCTATCATTGGCACACGCCGTAATAAATACTAAAAGTAGTTTTGGCTCCGTTTCTTTATTTTTCCTGTAAAGTATGAGAACTAATCAATCATTTGACCTATCGGTGATATTTGTCGGTCTTCTTCTTATTTTTTGTAGAAATAGTTTTCCTTAGGTAGTGCGATAACTGGTACACGCACCCTACATAGCTTGTGTTTTGTCTAGGAGTTTCTAATCTTAACCCATATCCGCCCAGCATCGTATTTATAGGACAGATGCCCCGAACGCCCAGCGTCCTATAAATAGGACAGTCCTTTTGATGTGAATATCTCCTGAATTATGCAAAATTTTAGAATACTTTCTTCAGAGAAGATGTTCTCCACACCCATACCTTGCTCATAGTGGACAATATAGTTTGTGACTGGTTCACTAGGTGGCGTAAACGATGCTGCAAAGAATGCATATTGTCACGATCTGTGAGCTTCATTTCCAATGCGAAAAAAAAATATTTCCTACTATGGTTAATAATTTACAGTTCATTTCTTCGGCAGAGTTGTTAATCAATACATACAAAAGTCGATGTATGTATGATTGTATGTTTATATGCTTGTATGTTTGTCCATTTGTATGTTAATATGTCTGTATGTATGTATGTATGTATGTATGTATGTATGTATGTATGTATGTATGTATATATGTATGCCGGAACATAGGCATAACTCTGAAATGCGTCAAGAAATTTAAATCAAATTTGGTATACACGTTCCTTAGGATGTGGAGGTGGTAGCAGGGTTATTGAAATTCAAGATGGCGGCAAAAACTCCAGAATATATGTTTTTAACGGCAATGCTGCTTCGGATACTATGCAATATGGGTATCTATCGATCGGGCTTCACAAGTAGAACTCAAAAATGAATATCCGACGCCATTTTGAAATCCAAGATGGCGGACCATATCCAATATGAAGGCCATGGAATGGTAGTTTGATCTATAATACCATGCAATATGGGTATCTGTCGATCGGGCTTGATGAGTAGAAGTCAAAAATCGATATTTTACGCCATTTTGAAATCCAAGATGGCGGATCATATCGAAGATAGCGGTCACGGAATGGTAGTATGAGCTATGATACCATGCAATATGGGTATCGATCGATCGGGCTTCATGAGTAGAAGTCAAAATCGATATTTGACCCCATTTCGGAATCAAAGATGGCAGACCATATCCAAGATGGCGGCTATGGAATGGTAGTTTGAGCTACGATACCGTGCAATATGGGTATCTATCGATCGGGCATAATGAGTAGATGTATTTTGAAATTAAAGATGGCGGACTATATCCAATATGGCGGCCACGGAATGGTAGTTTGAGCTGTGATACTATGCAGTATGAGCATCTATCGATCAGGTTTCATGAGTAGAAGTCAAAAAACGATATTTGATTCTATTTCGAAATCCAAGATCGCAGCCCATATCCAAGATGGTGGTCTCAGAATGAGAATCTGAGCTATGAAACCATGCAATATGGGTATCTATCGATCAGGCTTCATGAGTTGAACTCAAAAATGAATATCCGAAGCCATTTTGAAACCCAAGATGGAAGACATACCTAAGATGGTGGTCACGGAATGGTAGTTTGAGCTATAATATCATGCAATATGGGTAGATGGTCATGGTAGATGGTAGGGCAGCGGGTAGGATAAAGGGTGGAGCAGACGGTCGGGTAGAGGGTTTGGGTGAAGGATAGAGTAGAGGGAGTGGAGTAGAAGGTTAGGGTAGAGGATAGGGTGGACGGTAGGGAGAAGGGTAGAATAGAGAGTAGGTTTGCGGGTAGGAAAAATGTTAGGGTAGACGGTACAATTAAGCACAATATGGACTAGAGGGTACGGTAAAGGATAGGGCAGTGTTTGTGGTAGAGGATAGCTATGAGGGTAGGGCAGGTGGTAGGGTTGAAGGTTATGATAGAGCGTAGGATAGAGGGTTGGAATAGAGGGCAAAGAAGACAGTAAGGTAGAGGCTTGAGAGTAGTGTGAAGAATTGAGATGAGATTAGACGAGCTGAGGTTCTTTTTTTAGATACCTCCAGGAATTCTTTTCAGGATTTCTTCAGGCATTCCTTTCGAGAATCTTCCCAGGTTTATTCCCGGGATTTCTTCAGATATTGCTTCCGAGATTGCTGTATGGATTGCTCCGGAGTTGTCTTCAGGGATTTTTGCAGGGGTTGCTTTGGAAAATCCTGAATGGATTCTGTTAGTTATTCTTTTCTGCATTCTTTCAGGGATTTGTGCTGGAATTCCTTCAAAGATTCCTTCCAGGATTCCTGCTGTAATTCCTTAAGAGATTCCTCCCGAAAAAAAATATGAAAAAATATATGTTTTTTCCGAATTTGTTTTCAGGCAATCCTAGATCATAGAGACATCTTCTATGGTTCTTGCAGGAATGCCTGCTCAGCTTCTGGCCGACATGCCTGTCATGATCTCTCTAAGGATTCCATCAGGTATTCTTTACGGGATTCCTTCAGGAATAACTTCAGGGATTTCTGCCAGAATTGCTTTGGAAAATCATAAAAAGATTTTTTTTCAGAAATTTTACCCAGCATTCTTTCATTTTTTTAGTATACTTTCAAAGTGATCTGTCGAAACATATTCAGAAAATCCTAATGGAATTCTTTTTATGAGCCGGGATCCGCGCTCGGGATTTATACAGCAATTCCTCCCGGGATTTCTTCTGTGACTATTTCAGGGATTCCTACCAAGCTTTCAGTTGAGATTCCCTCAGAACTCTACCAGATATGCCTCTCAGAATTCCTTCTGTAAATCCTCCCGGGATTCCTTCGGAGATTTCATATTATCTTTTCGATGTAACTTTGATAGTGCCCAGAATAACAAAATAAAACCCACATATTGTTGACGAATAAGCAATCATGGAGTAGTACAAACATAAGTGGAGAAGCCGTGTCGAGTATATCTGGTTGAAATTTTATATCAAAACATGGAATGATGATGAACCTGGGCGTGTTAGTGGAATACCTGTAAATATGAGACACCGAAGACGACCTTATAGTTGAGGTCGAAATACGTATCTGTCAAAGGATACAAATTAAATGGAACAGTACGATTTTCTATGAAAAACTTCTGAAAAGTTTACGTTTGGTGAGTACGTAAAGAGAGTTTGTGGGGTGCTGAAGGAACCACTCAATTACTTTATTAGAAATTATTATCTGTGTAAAATCTAACTTCTACAGCATTTTAACGTTTGCTTATGCCACACATTGTGAGCTCTCTTTGTTTGATTTGTTAAAAAAATGAGAAATGTTGAACACTGCAGTCAAAATTACATGAAATTACAAGAATCATGCATTGCATACGTTTAGGCGTTTATCGGGTTATATTTCTGTACCAATTTATAACTCATTTTTCTATTCTTTTTGAGTAGTTATCATCTCTCTCACTTGTTTAGAGCTGTATTGTATCTATACGGATCAGAATATAACAATAGCGTAAAAGTTGGGCTGAATTAGAACTCGAAAAAAGTATCAGACATTGAGGACCTACAATGAAGATTTTTTTTGGAACTACACCATAGACTTCCATTTTTTTCATCAAATCATGCTTATTTTAATGGAACTTGACCTTTGATAACAAATTTATTTGGAGATTAAAATTGTGAGACACCTTGGGCGTTAACGGGTTAAGGGAGCATCCTGTTTCGGGCTCCAATACAAAATCATCTACAATTTGATGTCCGTGTTTGGGAGAGGTTTTCATGTCTTGTACTTCATTGTTGCCCGAAACGACCAGAAAACTACATATTCTCATTTACCGATCGAAAATATATTCACAAACGAGGTATAACAGTTTATACAAAATAACGAAACGTTCATCTCTATTTACAAACGTAACAACCTTTGCACCGAGTTTTCCCAACATTTATTCTTGGAATAACTTCAGATGTTTTTTTACGATTTCCACAACTAATTCCTGGATAAATGAAATTCCAGAACTATTGAGGGAAGCTCTGAAGAAACCCCAGGAGAAATTTTACAAAACTGCTGTAAGAATTTCTTAAGAAATTGTTGATGAAATTTCTCAAGAAACTCCTAGAGTAACTTTATAAAAAAAACCCGCTTTAATCCACCTATGGTGAACAGAACCCTTCTTACACTTATTAAAACTATTGTTGTATTATTTGTATTTAACATATTTATTTTGTGTGATGGACCAAAAGTTCTAGAAAATATTGTGGGTTTGGCATCTAGTGAATTGGTTTCCAAAATAGCATCATGGACCATGGACTAAACTACCAGAAATGCCAGACACCTTCTAGAATCCTGTGTGAAATTTTTAAAAAATAACTTAGGGTAGGTAATCAAAATTTGAACCAAATTGCGGCTTTCTGAAGCAGTGCAAATTTTAAGAGATTTTTTCTCCCACATGGAAATAATTTACTACGGCAAAATCGTATGAACATGAAAGCCACGGGTATAAGCGTTCTGTTAAATGGTAAATAGTTTGTATTTGCACCGAATTTCATTGAAATATTTGATTTTTCATCAACAATGATTTTAATCTTAATTTGAACCATCGTAATCATAATTTGAACCAATTTTAATCTTAATTTGAACTACTGGCGGCAGCAGCTCGAGCAACTCACAAAACAGCCAATTCCATGCTAAACAATGAAAAATCACATGAATCTGCTAATTCTCATACCTATTTTTCATCAGGCTGTGGAATCTCAACTCGAAATGTTCGAAATTCTTTAGGAATTTGGAACCTAAATTTGGATTTTTTCATCCCCCAAGAGTAAACAAAGCCACCACTAGCGCAATCTACAGGCGAACACTAGAAGCTCACCCCCGTTTACTAGTTCAAATTTAGATTACAAATGGTTCAACTTAAGATAACATTCTCCAAGTAAGAATCACTCAAATTTGATAATTTTATGACAAATAATGCGGAATATTATTCGGTTGATCGATTCTACGATAAATAAGCTTTCATTTGACGTGTTTACATATTGCATGTGATAAAATGCATGAGCTGTACGAGTGCACCGAAAATGTGCTTTCTCTTGGGGGAAATGGGTGAAATCACAGTGATTTTTCAATTGCCTGTTTTCCATGACAAAAACGCTTTTTTCAATGCTTTTAAAGTCCATGTTATCAGGTTATATTACGGAAAGCTGTGTAACATCTTTTTCGGGACAAAATTTGCCTGAAAAGTACGTCGTTTTAATGAATTTTGAAATGGTTCAAATTAAGATTACAATTTGACTAGTTCAAAGTTTGATTTCTTACCCTACATATTCTGAAATATTGTATCTTTTGTTAACTGCCAAAAGATCTTGAATCGATTAACAAATGGATAAGAAAATCAGCGAGATATACTTTGTCTAATATCTCTTAATCAGTCGATTAAATTAGCTCCGAAGTACTTGGTATTCATGGTTATGGGGCAAAAAGGACAAAAATGATATATCTACTAAGTTAATCAGTTTTGGCATTAGCTAGTTATTTTCGCTGTCCGGTTCTTGCATTTTTCCCACAATTTATAAATTCAAAGCTTTCATTTAACATATTTTTAGTTTTCATAAAATTCCTGTGTATTTGTAATTTGTTATTTATAATTTTATTGAAAACAACAATACACTTTGTCAGCATTATTTATTGAAAAATAATTTCCCATAGACTGGTCAAAAACTAATGCAAGATAAGAAGTAAGTGAATAGATTAATAAAAAAAGAATTTATTGAAATACTCTTCGTAAGATATCTCAGTAATCAAATGTCGAATCGAAAAAAAAATTTCAGGGCCTTATACAAGGATATTGTAGCTTTCATTTGGTGCTTAGAGAACCCAAATCGGTTGACAGACAGCTGAGATATTTATTATGGTACCCTTGGTCAAAAATCTCTCAAAAAGTTAACCTTACTCCCAAGTATTCTTTGAAAGATATCTCGGTAACCAAATGTCCAATCCTAATAAAATTGTATAGGGTTCTTTTAGAATGTTGTAGCTTTCATTTGGTGCCAGGATAACCGAAATCGGTTGACAGACGGCCAGAATATTTATTATGATACATTTGGGCAAAAATCTCAAAAGGTTTAGTTGTATAAATCCTAAGTACTCTTCGAAAGATATCTCTGTAACCAAATGTCCAATCAAAATAAAATTTCTGGGTGATCTACTAGGATGCTGTAGCTTTCATTTGGTGCCAAGAGAACCCTAATCGATTGACATACGGCTGAGATATTTAGTATGATACACTTGGTCAAAAATCTTAAAAAGTTTAGATGTATGACTCATAAGTACTCTTCGAGAGATATCTCGGTAACCAAACGTCCAATCGAAAAAAAAATCAATAGCGTTCTACTAGGATGTAGTAGCTTTCATTTGCTTCCAAGAGAACTCAAATCGGTTGACAGACGGCTGAGAAACGTGCGTGACTTTTTTTTGTAACGCACATACACACACACATACACACACACACATACACACATACACACACACAAACATACAGACATTTGCTCAGTTCGTCGAGATGAGTTCATTGGTATATGAGACTCGGCCCTCCGGGCCTCGGATCGAAAGTCGGTTTTTCGAGCGATATTTATACCCTTCTTATGGGTTAAGAAGGGTAAAAAAGAATTTATTGAAATACTCTTCGTAAGATATCTCAGTAATCAAATATCGAATCGAAAAAAAAATTTCAGGGCCTTATACAAGGATATTGTAGCTTTCATTTGGTGCTTAGAGAACCCAAATCGGTTGACAGACAGCTGAGATATTTATTATGGTACCCTTGGTCAAAAATCTCTCAAAAAGTTAACCTTACTCCCAAGTACTCTTTGAAAGATATCTCGGTAACCAAATGTCCAATCCTAATAAAATTGTATAGGGTTCTACTAGAATGTTGTAGCTTTCATTTGGTGCCAGGATAACCGAAATCGGTTGACAGACGGCCAGAATATTTATTATGATACATTTGGGCAAAAATCTCAAAAGGTTTAGTTGTATAAATCCTAAGTACTCTTCGAAAGATATCTCTGTAACCAAATGTCCAATCAAAATAAAATTTCTGGGCGATCTACTAGGATGCTGTAGCTTTCATTTGGTGCCAAGAGAACCCTAATCGATTGACATACGGCTGAGATATTTAGTATGATACACTTGGTCAAAAATCTTAAAAAGTTTAGATGTATGACTCATAAGTACTCTTCGAGAGATATCTCGGTAACCAAACGTCCAATCGAAAAAAAATCAATAGCGTTCTACTAGGATGTAGTAGCTTTCATTTGCTTCCAAGAGAACTCAAATCGGTTGACAGACGGCTGAGAAACGTGCGTGACTTTTTTTTTGTAACGCACATACACACACACATACACACATACACACACACATACAGACATTTGCTCAGTTCGTCGAGATGAGTTCATTGGTATATGAGACTCGGCCCTCCGGGCCTCGGATCGAAAGTCGGTTTTTCGAGCGATATTTATACCCTTCTTATGGGTGTAAGAAGGGTAGAAAAGAATTTATTGAAATACTCTTCGTTAGATATCTCAGTAATCAAATGTTGAATAGAAATAAAATTTCAGGGCCTTTTACAAGGATATTGTAGCTTTCATTTGGTGCTAAGAGAACCCAAATCGGTTGACAGACGGTTGAGATATTTATTATGGTACCCTTGGTCAAAAATCTCTCAAAAAGTTAGCCTGTATTACTCCCAAGTACTCTTTGAAAGATATCTCGGTAATCAAATGTCCAATCCTAATAACATTGTATAGGGTTCTACCGTTCTACTAGAATGTTGTAGCTTTCATTTATTGCCAGGAGAACCAAAATCGGTTGACAGACGGCTGAGATATTTATTATGATACATTCGGTCAAAAATCTCAAAAAGTTTAGTTGCATAAATCCTAAGTACTCTTAGAAAGATATCTCTGTAACCAAATGTCCAATCGAAATAAAATTTATGAGGGATCTACTAGGATGCTGTAGCTTTCATTTGGTGCCAACAGAACCCAAATCGGTTGACAAACGGCCGAGATATTTATTATAATACACTTGGTCAAAATTTTTAAAAAGTTTAGATGCATGACTCATAAGTACTCTTCGAGAGATATCTCAGTAACCAAACGTCTAATCGAAAAAAAAATCAATAGCGTTCTACTAGGATATAGTAGCTTTCATTTGCTTCCAAGAGAACTCAAATCGGTTAAAAGACGGCTGAGAAACGTGCGTGACTTTTTTTTGTAACGCACATACACACATACACACACACACACATACAGACATTTGCTCAGTTCGTCGAGCTGAGTTCATTGGTATATGAGACTCGGCCCTCCGGGCCTCGGATCGAAAGTCGGTTTTTCGAGCGATATTTATACCCTTCTTATGGGTGTAAGAAGGGTAAAAAAATTATGCGGGATATCCTCTGGACTCTGGAGGAATACTCCATGAAGAATTTCGTTATAAACGCAAGATTTCTAATATAAGTCCATACTGAACTTCCGGAGGAATTCCAGATGGACCGGCAGGATTTCCTGAAGGAACGCCTTGAGGAATCCAGCGAAAAAGTTCTTAGAAGAATCTTAGAAGGAGTTCCTGATAAAATCCCGGAAGGGGTTCCCAAATGAATCTTGGAAGGAAAGGAGTTCCTAGCTGGATCCAGGAAGAAGCTCTTGAATAAATCCTGGAAGAAGTTCTCGAAAAATCTTAAAAAGAGTTCCCAAAATAATCCCGTGTAGGTTTCAGAAGTATTAGGTATCAAACGTCCTGTAACTATTTGAAAAGCCCTTAAAAGCCTCCTTAAACATCCTAAAACCCCCTGAAGCTTCCAAAAAGGCTCTAAAACGCACCTGAAACCTCCCTGAAACATCATATAATCTCTTGAGACGCCTCGAAACACAGTGAAACATCCCTAAACTGCCCCTCTTCGCATGCAGTCCCATATCGTTTCTAATGCTCATCCTATTTCCGTCACTCACGAGGTCATTTAAAACAAATTTGATATTTTCCCGCATTATATCACAACTGAATATGCTACGAAAAGGGTATACATGAAGTGAATACATTCTTTTGAAAATAATTGGAGTTCTAGCACCAAAGGTAGGCGCTTTGTCAACATGGGACTGACTTGCCAATAAGGGCAGTAAAAGCCCTCCTGAAATAACCCGAAACCGCCTAAAACGCCTCTGTAACTTTTTGAAACTTCCTGGAAAAGGCCCCCCTGAAACATCCTGGAACTTCCTTGTGGTACTTACAAGGGGCAGATCACTCTTTGCATATGCATTTGATTTGCATCTGATGTATGAAAATGCATTTTTATGTTTTTTCATCAACTTAGCATTGAAATACTCGAATGTCAATCCAAACGTTTTCAAAACATAAAAACTCCATTGTGATGGACAGTATCATAGGATCTATATTTGGCAATTTATTTTTTTTACAGTTTAAACAGAAAGTTTGGATCGTAATCGTAAGTATAGTGCTATTAACTAGGTCGGCAAACTCTAATCGCGAAAATCTTTTCAGAAGTAGTTTTGGCTTCGGATGGAAACGACCGTTCAACTGGTTAACCCACAACAGACGTTCAGGGAGGGTCTGGCTGCGACCTGCTGGCTGGGGCAACTTCCTCAGAGAACGTAAAAACTCTACAGTTAAACTGGGGAACCATATATTGAATGAGAAGCAATACTGAACAAGAAAATAAAAAAATAGTAAAATAGAATCTTTCAATATAAAGTGAACATCAGGCTGGTTCTTCACGCAGTAAGGAAATATTGTTTTATTGCTTCGGAAAAGTCAATGTCACTGCGGCAATTGGCTTCTTTAGTGGTGTTGAGATAATTCCATATTCTGAATCTGCATGCCAAACTGAGCCGAAATCCAAATTTTCATCAATTTTGGTGCCCGGGAACCTATTTAAAAATCAATTTGAAAATTGGATGGGAGCGATTTGTCGAATCACCCCTCGTCGCATTTTGTACTGAGCGGAGCTGTCAAGCAGTTGCCCAGCTGTCAAAAGGTGATTTCAAAAAATCTCTTTGAAATTGATTTTAGATACCAAAATTAAGTTCTAAAAATCTGAAAAAAATCATAGCGGCTCAGAAAAAGGTGCTCTTTTGTTAAAAAATAGAAAATCATTGAATTTTTCTTAATTTAAAAACCCAATTTGCTTGCCTTTGATAATTAGAATTCTTTATCTGAACTAGCATACATGCCGACCACACGATGAAGGAATTAAATATGCCCCATATCTCTTTTCCCTCGAGGAATCGGCCGGGCTAAACAAATCCGGAGGTTTTTTCCTGGGTGTTTGATTCAATTTTCGCATTGCTGTCAGTACATTACCGTCCTGCCAATAGTATTATCGAGGGCATAAAGGATATTATCAGATCTTTGGATGGCAAACGTAAATTGTATCGATGTCAGTTAGAACTATTTGAAACTTGTTAAGCTTGTTGATCGAAACTGACAACTGCCCAGGCAACTGTCAACAGTCAATCATAGTAGTAAGCCATGGGTTGACAATTTATAAATTAAGGTGAAATGGGAGCGCGTCCAGGTGCATTTTTGCCTCGCGTTTTCGAGAGCACCGTTCTCGTCATCTCCAAAATACCCGAAAACGAAAATGCTACTCAATGTTTACCACGAGTGAGCAAGCCTACTCATTGCTTTTTCAGCTCCGTTTGTTGTTTAGATGACGAGATCCGTGCTTTCGGTATTTGCAAGGCAGCCATTGTGACGGCCATCTTTGGATTCGCTCATATATGTCCTTAAAGAATGAATACATTCAAATGTGATAGCAGAGTAAACTCGACTGGTCGGTTAGAGGAGCGAACAAAGAATGATTTATTTCTACATATAAAAAGCAAGGCTTACTATGCTAACATCCCCCCTTAAGCCTAAATTCGTAAACCCCAAGTTTCGTCTTATCTTCAATATGCTTCGGACCCGCTAATGGTTTTGTAAGGATGTCCGCCGCCTGAAGATCTGACGCCACGTATTCCAACTTGATGGTTTTAGCTTCGACCTGTTCCCGGACATAGTGGTGCCTGATGTCGATGTGCTTGCTACGTGCTGAGTAGCCAACTTCACGCTCCGCCAAGTTGATAGCGCTCTTGTTGTCACAATGAATCACCAAAGCATCGTTCGTTCCATGGAGATCGAATAAGAAACCTTTCCACCACATGGCCTCTTGCGTTGCAGTTGACAGAGCCATGTATTCTGCCTCGGTGGTCGATAGTGCAACGGTAGATTGTCGCTTCGAGTTCCAGCTAACAGCTCCACCGTTCTGTAGAAAAACATATCCGCTGACCGACCGTCGTGTATCGGGATCGTTTCCCCAATCTGCGTCGCTGTAGCCGTAGAGTCTCGTATCCCCGGCTCGTGTGTACGTAAGCTTTTCGTGCTTCGTACCCCTTAGGTACCGCAGTATCCGCTTAGCCGCCGTCCAATGTGCGGAACCAGGATTACTGCAATAACTGCTGACCAAACTTACCGCATGGCTAATGTCCGGTCTTGAACACTGCGCAACGAATTGAAGTCCACCGACTAACTCTCGGAATGGAACATCTTTCATCTTCTCCTTTTCTTCTTCATTTGCAGGACACATTTCCTTCGTGAGCCGCTGGTTCACATCCAGAGGAGTAGGAGCATTATTACAGTCGATCATGTTGAACTTCTTCAACAGCTGGTCGATATAGTGTTCCTGGTCGATTGCCACGGCGCCGTCCGATCTGGTCACCCGCAGCCCTAACACCTGTTTAACTGGTCCCAAGTCCTTCATCTCGAATTCGGTGCTTAGCTGCTGCTTGATACTGGCCACCAACCGCTGATCGTTCGAAAGAATGAGGAAATCGTCCACGTATATTGCAATAATGACGAGCTTTCCTGCAACGATCCGATGGTAGACGCAGCTATCGAACTTTGACCGCTTGAACCCCATCTGCTTGAGTTTCGTGTCCAACTTCCGGTTCCATACTCTGCTGGCTTGCTTCAGGCCGTACAGAGCTTTCTGCAGCTTGCAGACTTTCGATGGTGCCCTGTCATCACGGAACCCTTCTGGCTGCTCCATGAATATCTCCTCGTCATCCAAGTCGCCCTGCAGGAATGCAGTCACTGCGTCCATTTGGTGCACTTCGAGGTCCAGCTTCGCCGCCAATGCAAGGAGGTAACGCACTGTTGCATAACGGACGACGGGGGAGTATGTGTCCTGGTAGTCCACGCCCTTGACTTGCGAATAGCCCTTGATCACCAGTCGCGCCTTATATCGTTCGATGGAGCCATCTGCGTTCGTCTTGATTTTGAAGACCCACTTGTTCTTCAACGCCTTTCGTCCTGGAGGTAGATTGACCAGACGCCATGTATCGTTGTCGCTCAACGCACGGATCTCGCTCTCCATCGCGTTAACCCATCGATCACCGTCAGGTCGGTCCAGCGCTTCTTCAACGGTTTCTGGCTCAGCTCGACTCTGTGGACAACATGCCTCGGAAAGTTTTCTGTTTGTTACGGATGCGAAAGGATACTTGCCTGTGACTGAGCGCTCCCAGTCACTGTGCTCAGAAATTTGTTGCAGACCAACATCTTCTTCTTTGGGATGTGACGGGAGCGCGATGCTTCTTGAAAGCCGCTGGCATCGTCCCGCTTGGCTGCCACAATCCTGTGAAGAGACAAGTTTCTGAGGCAGGACACTGTATGTGACCTTATAATCAGAATACTTGCCTGGTCGATGGCGCTCCCTCTCGCTGCGCCTCGGAGTAGGATGAACACTGTCTCGAGTTGGATGCGGAGGGAGCGCAGACGGTTGAACTGCTTCTTCCCCCAAACAACTTGCTTCCAAATCTTCAACTGCTTCCGGCTCCAGTTCCGTATCCGTGTCTTCGACGACCTCAGCTGGTTCGGTCTGAACCGAGTCGTTCGCTTCATCACTCTGGACAATCGCACCGGTATCTTCACAATAGGGTGCCACTTCCGCTTCAGCATGGCCGGCTTGGCAGGCCTCCGATAGTATAATGATGTCCCGGCTAACGAAAACTTGTTTTGTCACCGGATTAAACACTCTGTACCCCTTGGTATATTCCGCGTAGCCAACCAGAACGCAGGGAATGGATTTTGCGTCCCACTTCTTCCTCTTCTCCTTGGGTACGTATGCCATCACTTTAGACCCAAAAACTCGAAGATGGGATAGATTCGGTCGCTTACCGAAAAACATTTCCAATGGTGTTGCCGGGCTGCCCTTGGTCGGAGATCGATTGGCAAGGTACACTGCCGTGGATGCAGCCTCTGCCCAAAAACGTTTATCGAGCCCCGAGTCCGCCAGCAAACATCGTGCCTTCTCCTCAATCGTACGATTCATCCGCTCTGACGAACCATTTTGCTGCGGGTTGTACGGTACTGTCCGCTCGTGCCGTATCCCGCTCTTCTTCAGGAAATCTTGAAACTGCTGGCCTAGATACTCCAATCCATTATCAGTTCTCAAGCATTTGATTTTCTTTCCAGATTGATTTTCGACGTGGGCCATAAATTCTTGAAATGCACTGAACGCATCGGCCTTTGATTTCAGAAAGTACGCAAACGTCATCTTGGTAGCATCGTCGATGAAGGTGATCCAGTACTTGCTGCCGCCGTGCGACGACTTCTCCATCGGTCCACACAGGTCTGAGTGGATTAACTCCAGCACATCCTTCGCCCGAGCTCCACTCGATTTGAATGGTTGCTTTCGATGCTTCCCTTCGGCACATGGCACACAGCTCGGCATTGTCGATCCGTGGATTTCGATACCACTGGCCATCGTGGTCAACCGCTTGACGCTGTCGATGTTGAGATGCGCCAACCGCCGATGCCACAGTTCCAGGTTGCCACACGGTTGTGCAACAAACGATTCATTCCGCTCAACAAGATCCAACTTGTAAAGACCATCCATCTGTTTCGCTGTGGCAATGACTTCGCCTGTTGACTCGTGTTCAACTTCACACGCTTTGGAGGTAAACGTGACCCGATACCCTTTCTTGCAAATCTCGCTCACAGACAAGAGGTTCAGTGCGAGATCTGGAACACATAAAACGTTAGCGATATCGAGATCGGTGTACGTACCTTCTACACTGGCGGTAAGCTTCACGCTTCCAACTGCCGCCACTGGGATCTCCGCTGCATTGGCCACGTAAATGGATTCGGATGACTTCTTGACTTCGGTGAGGGCCGACTGCGATCGGCACATGTGACGTCCTGCTCCAGAATCTAGGATCTAGCTCTCCGTCTGCTGCACCGGCTTATGCAGTGCCAGTAACGCCGCCTGCTTGTGACGACCAGAGCCTCCGACGGCCTTCGACTTCTGTGGACAATCGGATGCGAAATGACCTACCTTCTCGCACTTGAAGCAGCGTAGGTTTGACTTCTCCTTCTTGTTTTTCTTGTTGCGTGCCAGCAACGCTCCGGCAGAATGTCCTGGTCTTTCGTCTCTTTCACACGTCACGTCTTGCAGGATCTTCGACTTGACTACATCCGCCGTTAATTGGACTCCAGACGCGTCAAGCCCCATGATCATGGGTTCATACCGCCTCGGTAAACCCATCAGCAGGATCAGCGAAAGCCACTCGTCGTCCAACTTGAATCCGATTTCTTCGAGCTTGTGGCTTGTGGACATTATCTCGTCCACGTACTCTTCCACCGACGAACAATCTTCCAGCTCCAATCGTGTCAGTTTGCGTAGCAGGTTGATCTTCCGTGTCCTGCCGCACTCCTGGAATGCCGTCTTCAAACTTGTCCATGCTTCCTGCGCCGTCTTTGCCTTCTGAACCAGGCTGTAATTATACGGTTCGATGCTGAGGCAAATAGTCGCGAGAGCTCGCTCCGACAGATCCGCATTCACCTCGGTACCCTCTGGAGGGTCCACCGTTCGCCACGTTCCTTCGCGGATCATTACCATCCTCATGGCAAACGCCCACGAAACGTAGTTTTCGCGTCCTTTCAATTTTTCCACCGGTATGAGAGACATACCACCGCCTGGAAGCCTCGGAGCAACATCCGCTTGTCCTCCGCCGGGTTGGTGTCCACCGCTTCCGCGAGCTTCTTCACTTCGTCTTCCGTTACCATCGTGTCCGCTTCTGGCTTGGTTCCCGCTTCCGTTTTGGTTACCACCGCCTCCGGAACGCCTGGTTTTATTTCTTCCGTCTTGAAACATCTTCTATATCTCGAGCGTGAAAAAATCTTGAAGTGAAAAAAATTTTTTTTTCGGCTTGTTGATTGGCCGTTTCTATGGTTACTCGTACTACGGCCCATAACCTGATAGCAGAGTAAACTCGACTGGTCGGTTAGAGGAGCGAACAAAGAATGATTTATTTCTACATATAAAAAGCAAGGCTTACTATGCTAACAAAATGCATTTGAATGCAAGCAATGTTGATGATGCATCAGATGTTCAAAGAGTGATCCACCCCTTGGGTACTTATTAAGTTGACAGTTCTTATAATAGTCCCCTCCAAATAAGCAAAGCCTACTCAGTTTTTTTTTTAAACTACCACACTCCTGAAACATAGAACCTTTGTCTCTGCATCCACTGAGCTGCTCTGCTCTGAGGAGATCGCAGCAAGCCACGCGTGCGGATGGTTGTTGTTGAATTCCGCTGTCACGTTTTTTCTCCACTTTTCGAGCAAAAAGATAAATATGGCTAGTGGTGCTACGCCTTCCGGTGGCCGTTTTTCATCAGAGTCATTGAATCCCGTGAAACTTGCGATTGTGAAGATGCCTATTCGGGTTAGTGACAGTGCCAACCTTAGTGCGACGGAGTGCCCATGTAATTGTTCCTAAGTGAGGCCCGCCCACCGTGTGGTGTGCAAAGTGCTGATTGCATCCTTAAAAGTCGTGAAAAATAAGTTACATATCTGATGAAACATTGTGAAATCGTGCTAGCCGAAACCACCGCTGCGTTGCAGGAAATATGAGAACGATCCATTGCACATTTTAGGATCTATGAAACAGCTAGATGGAGCAAGACATTGACCTGGTGAGATCTTTCTGATTTACATATTAATTTTAATATCATAAATTTCTGTAATGAAAAAAAAAAATCTCAAAATTTAATTTATACAGTCGACTCTCCACATGTCGATGTTCTACATCTCGATATCTCTCCCTATCTCGATGGTTCGGTCGGTTCCTTCAATCTGCATACATTTTACCTTTCTACATGTCGATATCTCCTTATCTCGATATCTCTCTATCTCGATGCGATCTCGTTCGTTTTTGTTCTAGATTTTCTCTCCATATGTCGATATACCCGTTTTTACCGTATGCGTGATAATGTTTGCACCATCGTCAAATAAAATTCCAGTTTGACTTGTGAAGACAATGTATTGGTTTTATTTGCAGGCATTTAAGCTATTACTCATATCCTAGTAGGCTGTGAATAAAAAGTGTTGATTTTCTTAGTTTTACACTTGCATAATGACTAAGTGGCAACCTAGCTCGTGATTTGTCCACGCGCAAATGTCGAAAAATATCCGTGGTAGTGTCAAAGTCAAGATTAACAATTTTTGAATTTATTTTTTTATTTTGACATTGCATAATGGTGTAGACATTGGCACACAAACAAAAGTTATAATAACTATTGATTCTGGAATTTGGTACGGATCGATAGTTTTTCGGAAATCGAAAAAAACGGAGGTTGCGTTCGGGCAAATTCAAGACTTTCTTATATGACGCTACTCGTAGCTCCTGGATGCCATTGGTAATAATGTAAGTTTTTTTTCTATGGTCGAAGGATCATAAAGGCCACCGTGATTTTCCTTTTCGATATGCCATGCCGTTAAGTCGCTGATTTCGCGTTTCTTTGCCATTTTTCTCATTGAGCGCATATAATTCACCCAAATCTTATTTTTGGTGGCAGCGATAGCTTTCTTAATCCATGTTAACCTTGGACGACCAGTGGACACCTTCGGGAATAGTTGCCCTTGCTTTTTTTCGGTCTAAGACTGTTTTACGGTTTTCCTGAACACTCCTGAAATGTCTTTTTTAACATTTGCGCGTGGACAAGTCCCGACTACCGCTGCTACCCCTACATGGTGCAAATTTTAAACTTAAGAAATCGGATTTTTTTACCCGCAACCTACTGTGATATGAGTTAGAGCTTACGTACATGCAATAAAAACCAAGACATTGTGTGTACAGGTGATATGGGTACCTTATTTGTACGATGGTGCAAACATTATCACGCATACGGTACAGGTTGCTAGATCTCGTTTCTTAAGTGCAAAACATTCTGGGAAGCCAAAGTGACATCTGTTTGTTGACGGTTTTTCCTAGTTACGGACGTTTTTTCAATCTAGTGTGCATTACAAATTGGTTCTTGAGTTCGATCTCTCCCTATCTCTATGGTCCCTTCAATATCGAGATGTAGAGAGTCAACTGTAATGTCCCTTTTTATCCTCAAATAGATCATATGTTCAAATAATATATTTCAAAATAACTACACTAAATGAATTTCATAACAATTCAGTCCCATAATTTAATCATACCCGTCCTTTCCCGTACCAAAATCCCTTCTCCTTTCTATTTACGAGAGCGTCGGTGAGTCGCTGGCATCTCGATAAATAGATATCATCGTATCATCCCTTCCCTATTGTCCCTTCCCATCCACATAACGTGTTTCTTATCGTTTCAGAGAGCGATCAATGGCGCTTAAGCCTAGGCTTGTTAGCCTGGACACATGGTCCAAATGCCTGTGCCCCATCCCGGAAGCAAAAAGGCCCATGGAGTGACAAATTTCTTAGCTATGTCACTCCCAACGTTGGTGTTAAAAAAATCACTTACACTCACATCAACACATCTACATGATCAACTCAAATACACTTACGCAATCTGAATTTTGCCGTATCACTCGCTTATAGTGAATCTCCAATCAACCCATTCCTAATATCCAACTCCTTGACACCTATGGGGGCGCCGGTGAGTCGCTGGCCTTTCATAAAGTAGGTGTCATATCATCACATCCTTTCCGACCTTTCCTTGTAACGGAGAAGATGGGCGTGGCCGGCAGTGAAGGTTTTCATGTCTTTTTTACTTCAACCTCTGATTGGATAGCTGTTTCTTCCTAAACAGCATTCCATAAGCAATTAGAATAGGAGTATTAAAGTTTTAACATGACAACTTTCAGTATGCAATCTACGAATTACTCCGTTACAACGCAACGCAACGCAACGCATCCACTGAGCTGCTCTGCTCTAATCCGAATCAAGGTGGTTTCAATATTCCAATTCGCTCTGAAATTTAGATGTAGAAGGAGCTGCTGAAATGTCTCATTTCTGCCCATGCACAGCTGTTTGAGAAGACGAGACGAGAGCGTAGAAGTCGTCTGGTTGATTGTTGGGAACAGAATTAATTGATTGATTCAAAGTGTTCCTAACTGTCCAATCCCTAAGCCTACTATAACGGAAACGGTAATGAACAGCGTACTAGATGTACATGGAGAGATCGATTGTTGATGACAACTACAACACAACACCTTAGCCTCCCGGATTGAACAAAAAAAAAAAAACTACTCTAACGAGCATGGATGCTCGCACGTGGTTCTTCCTGATGCTTGTGTAGCTAGAAAAGGTCATTACTGATTTTTCGTTAGATAAATTTACGACTCATGCTGAAAATATAACCATTTTGCAATCTGCTGCACACATATCTATTATCATAATCATCAAATAGAACTATTGTCTCAATATTATCGAAAATCGATGGTGTTCAAGAGCGACCACGTATGAGAACGAGAGAACTTTTGATCACTATAGCTGTCAAACCTAAAATCATAAAGTCGTTCAGATTAATCGTTTTCCATGTTGTTAAGTTTATTTGTAGACAATACTATAAAATGAAACATAACGCTAACAAGTTGTTTTGTGAGGTTAACCCTTTTCATTCCACGGCTCCGAATCGTTTGTCTCGAGTTCGTCAAAAATTGGTGCTCTAAAGCAGTCATGAGAAATAGAGGATTAACAGTTACAAAACAGGGACAAATCCTCTCGATACATTATAAAAACTAATGAAGTTATCGTGTAACTTATATATTAGATTTTTTTTTCTTCGCACATTTTATCTCCCTGAAAGATTTTATACGATTCTCCCTTGCATCCACATCACACTACACCATCACATCTATCCGTTTGTATAGAGAGCGAGAGAACCAAAAACTAATGTTTGAGTTCATTTCAGATTCGTTCCATCGTTCGACGGAGCAGGTCGTGTTGTTTCGTTAGGCGTTCGTACGTAGATAAAAACAAAGCTATGGTGTGGTGAAAAGTGTTTACTGTTTTAAGGATTAATCGATTTGGAATCTCCTCGAGAATCTCATACTGATTGCTGTGAAGTGATTGGAAAGAAACGGTGAGTATAATTGGCGACCATTAAAAATTCCTTACTATTGGAAATCGTCCTTGAACAGTGGCTTCTTTTTGATATGTGCCGTGGTATATACCACGACATTCTCCCAGTTTAGTCGAGGTATATTTTGGTTCGAAATGCATCACGCCATTGGAGGGTTTGGTAGTTAATAAGTGCACTTTCCGCGACGATTAGTGGTCGCTGAATTTTAATCGCGAACATTCGTGACGATTGCTCACGACACGTCATTGGAAGAAAAGTACAAAGTTCAAGCGCTCTAAAAATAATAAACATCATCCGACGCTCTTGCCGGTTGATTGCATCAGACTATGAGTAAATATGAGCACTAGTATGGGACAAACATCAAATTCTCGCTCCAGTCGACTTTTTCGATTCCATTTAGGTCCCATATGAACTGTGTAAAATTTCAGCGCAATCGGTGAAACTATAATTTAGCGCAAGCGGTTCAAAGTTTTCAAAGTATTTACTATGGGAAAAGTTACACTTTCAGATAAAAAATCCCAGAGGTCGCCCTTTGTCCCCTTAATTCAAATCGATCAATGCTCCTTGTAGAAAAATCATTTTTAAAACTTTCCTTCGAAGACCGCAAAACGATTGGATGCTTGTGGAAAAAGTTATTGATTTATTACCGATTAGTGATCCAACGAGCGGCTTTTTGTTTTGTTTTATTAGCAGCACTGTAGCTGCTGCCTTGGCTTGGCTGCTGCTGTTTCTGGGGGTGGTGGTGATGCCTCCCGCCGCCCCATGCAGCAACGGCAGCAGCAGTGCTGCTGATAAAACAAAACAAAAAGCCGTTCGTTGGATCACTGATCGGTAATAAATCAATAAGTTTTTCCACAAGCACCCAATCGTTTTGCGGTTTTCGAAGGAAAGTTTCATCAATGTTATTTCTACAGGAAGCGTTGATCGATTTTAATTAAGGAGACAAAGGGCGACCTCTGGGATTTTTTGTTTGAAAGTGTAACTTTTCCCATAGTAAATCCTATGAAAACTTTGAACCGCTTGCGCTAAATTATAGTTTCACCGATTGCGCTGAAATTTTGTACAGTTCATATGGGACCTAAATGGGATCTAAAAAGTCGACTGGAGCGAGGATTTATTTTTTCCATACAAGCGTGTCCCATACTAATGAGCACAGAGTCATAGATTATTTTTGAGCTTTGGAACATCAGAATATTGTTGACATTCTGTGAAGTGATGTTTCTTAATAAAAAAATGTGTGCATTTGTTTGGCCTCTGACTAAATGTTAATGAAAAATGCTGCCAAACCTGATTCCATATGTATGACTAGCAACTATCAAATTTCAATGTGTCATTCTCGAGTTGGTCGCAAATGAACTGACTGGATTTTGTATCACTCTCTCAGTGTGTTCACTGCACACTGTTTGCTTGGTTTTAGTTTTATCGTACAACACCCTCTCTGTTTTTATTCGTTTTGAAATGTATGAGTGGATTCCATTTCTTTACTGTTATGCTATCACCTGTTGATAACGCTTGAAAAGATAGCCATTGCGTTAATTATATTTTCAAGAATTCTAGGCTCCTGTGAAACAAATTGTGGTGCAGATGCATTTTAATTTGTTAAAAGACAAAACTATCATAGGAGATGGGACCTTTTGGGCAGGAGGACCTATTTTGGGTTTTTTGTGCTATTATTCAGTCAATTTCACAACAGGTTTGAATTTTTGCAGGTTTGATGCTGTACGTATCTCCCGGGATTAGCTTGTACTTAGTGGGTACAAACGCGAATGCGTTGTGGATTGTCATCTAAGCCGAAAAAGAGATGGATTCGTGAAAAAGAAGTACATGGTGTGGCTTCGGAATCAGTTTTGCATTCTATTTAGCACAATTGTTACTTCTTTTGTGCTTTAGTTAGTCAAAGCGCCGTCCTAGCAAACACGGAGTCGTGAGTTTGAATCCCACCCGAACGTGATTTTTTTTTTCACAATTTTCATCTCTCAATTTGTTAACACGGAAGAACAGTTGACCTTCCACAACTCGCGCGATTGGCCACCACCACGTCAATGCTGAATACAAAAAGCGAGATTTTTTCAATGTGTTGTACAAAATACAACGGCGCGATCGCTCGAGGGTTAAGGATGTCATCACCATTCACCAGTTCAAGACCAACGAAGCAGCTGGTAAGGATGGTAGCGCAGCTGAACTCATCAAGATGGGCCAAGCAAAGTTGGCCATCTTTCTGCACCGGTTGATTGTCAGGATCTGTGAAACTGAACAGCTAAAGGAGGAGTGCAAGGAATGTTGAAGCATCGAAGCAATCTGTGCAAATTTAATTTTGGCAACATCATGCCGTTGCTATGTATTTACCACGTTCTACGCAGAAGAGGAAATCAAGACTGAATTCACCGCTGGGTACGTTTCACAACAGAACGGCGTGACTGAAGAAGAAACAGAACGTTTTAAAATCCCGCTTCAACAGTGCATCAGAACTTCAGACGCACAAATCTCAACACACGAGCTTCAAACAACAGTGCATTTTTGGTGGAGCGGACCTGGTGTGATGGTTAGAACACTTGACTATCACGCCGAGGACCTGGGATCGAATCCCACTCCCGACAAACTCGCAAAATGTGAGTTCTTCCTTCGGAAGGGAAGTAAAGCGTGGGTCCCGAGATGAACTAGCCTAGGGCTAAAAATCTCGTTAATACAGAGTAAAAAAAAAACAGTGCATTTTATTATTCTGCTCTTGCTCACTTGTAACAAGCTTTAAATAAAAAGAACAGGCACGCTGGTTTTGTTTACGAAGAGATTTATGCTTTCGAAATCGTGAGTAGGTACCAAAGTCGGCAATTGTGGCGGCCATTTTGGGGTTCTAACAAGTCTGTCCTTAAACAAAATGGAACTATGTATGCTGTTGGATGCTGATTTCCATCGTCGTTTTTGGACAGAGGCTGTGAACACTGCGGCGTACATCGAGAATCGGCTGCCATCATCAGCGATCGGATCGACTCCCTACGAGATCTGGTTCGGTGAGAAACCAAATTTGCAGCATCTGAAGGTGTTTGGATGCAGCTGCAGCGCCTACGGATCCCGCCACAAGAGGAAAAAGTTTGAAGAGAAGGCAATCAAAATGATCTTCGTTGGATACGCGTCTGACAACAAAGTCTATCGTTTGCTAAACACCTCTACATGCCACACAGCAGTGACGTGCGATTTCTGGAGCTCGACGAAAAAGACAAGATCGTGAAAGAAGGCACCATTAGTGACCTACAAGGTGAGTCCCACAACGACGATGAACAAGTTGCAATTTGATTGTACGATTGTGGACAAACTGTCGAGCAAGTTTAAGATTCCACACGAGATTCCCAAGACGACGTCTATAGACCCCCACTACAGCACCCCAACAACGCAACGTGATTGGATGTAATTGGGTGTACAAGTGTAAGCTGGACGAAACTGGGAAGACCGTGTGATACAAGGCCAGGTTGGTCGCACAGGGGTTTTTTTTCAAAAGTACGGAACGGATTACGATCAAGTGTTCGCACCGGTGGTGAAACAAATCACATTCCGTACCGTGCTAGCAATTGCGAGCAAGCAGCGGATGATCGTCAAGCACGTCGACGTCAAGACCGCGTACCTGTATGGCGTTCTGCAGGAGGAGATTTTAATAAAGCAGCCTCAGGGGTGATCCGACTAGCATGTGCCGCTTCAAGTGGAGTCTCTCGGGCTCAAGTAGGCTGCATGGGTATGGAAACAGCGGATTAGTGCCATTTACACTTATCAATAAGTTGATTCAACCAAGAGGTTCAATCTTTCCTTCAACTTCATCAAGAAACACAATTTGATGGAAATATTAGTAAATGTATTTTTATTGAGGAAAACATGGATGATGGTCCACTGCACGAATTTATGCTGGCCTGCTTACTCTCACAGAAAATTTGACGTTTTGGAGGTGCCGACACCGCTCAAACATCAAATTTCGTGTGAGAGTAAGCAGGCCAGAATAAATTCGTGCAGTGGACCATAATGTTGAATCTTGATGTAAATACTGACCAACCTGCAAAAGCGAGGATTGAGGTTGGTGATCATATCCTCAATATTTCCCCTCCGAAAGATTGATCCAACCGATCCAACCACCACAATCATCTAGTTTGACCAAACCATCTAGATCATCAAGGCCGCCCAACTTGAAAATGGGTATTTTTAAATGGAGCCTCTTGAAGAGCGACAGAGATAGCAATGAAAAAATGGGTATTCTGACGGGAGCGTGCGTCAAACATTCCTCTCGACTTGTTTGATTCGATCAATCCAGCAGTGCAAAAGAGTCAGCAGATTGAGCGAAGACCATTCCATCAGTGAGGAAGAGATAGGAATTCACCAACGTTCAGCGCGTGGTTGACGGCGTTCATGGTGGCCAGTTCAATTGAATTTTATGGAATGCTTTGAAAGCAAATTTCTAGAAATAAAACGTCACGTTTTTGCTTTGTAAATATAATAGACTTGATCATTAGAAAAGTGCAAATTTCGATATTTCGCTTGCTTATTCCACAGACAAACAGACGTAACTCTTAGAGGAAATCCATCAAAAACTTTTGCCCGGTGTCATTTTCGTGAGCACACTGCCACCTGTTGGTAGAACCGCGCGCAACACTGTCGGCCATGATGGATTTCGATTTGACGTTTTGCTGACACGCACACTACTACACAAATTGCTTGTAATTTTCGTTTGCATCATTCAGCAACGTGTACACTGGCAAACGTCGAAGCGATCGAACACTAGCGCATCTGGTGGAACGATCGCGCAAATCAAATAAAATTTGAATTGATCGTTAAGTGCATGTGCCAAGCCGTTTTGAAGAGTGTTACGTCAGTTTGTCTGTGGTGTAAAACTAGCAAAAGGTTACCAAAATTTTGGCGTGCAATCGTTCGAACACAGACAAACAGACGTAGCACTCTTCAAAACGGCTTGGCACATGCACTTAACGATCAATTCAAATTTCATTTGATTTGCGCGATCGTTCCACCAGATGCGCTAGTGTTCGATCGCTTTGACGTTTGCCAGTGTACACGTTGCTGAATGATGCAAACGAAAATTACAAGCAATTTGTGTGCGTGTCAGCAAAACGTCAAATCGAAATCCATCATGGCCGACAGTGTCGCGCGCGGTTCTACCAACAGGGGCCTGTAGCATAATGAAAATTTTACTAATAATATTAGTCTTGTAGCTTGTAACTTCTAATTTTCTGTTGCATAAAAATACTACAAGTACAAGTTACAAGTCCAATACTACAAGTCGGTTGGACTAATATTATTAGTAGAATTTACAAGTGTATGTTGCATAAACAAACTACAAGTATAAAATATTAGCTATGACTTGTAATTTTGATTACAAGTCTCAAAGGTCTTGTAAAATAATTTACAAGTTAGATTTGAAGTGTTGCAGAAGTCATATTTAGTTTTGAATATATCGATTTACTATTTTGATGAACTCAAAAGATATTAATTATCTAACATGTCAACCTTAATTCCAGTTTTCGACGATTAAATTTGACGGTATGTATTCGAAACTCATTGAAGAGAAAAATACACTTTGTATCCAAAATATAATTTCTGCTGAGTCTCTCAAGTTCTCCAAAGTTTCCAATACCCATCTTTGATAAGAGGTTCTTGGTAAAATTACATATTATGGTCATTGCATAAGCACAGGTAAAGTTGCAGGTGCGAAATAAATTTGAATCAATTGCTTGTATTGCGCATCATTAAGCTAATCAAGAGCTACAATATACATACACTAAGTCGAATCGAGTTGCGACATATAAAAGTAGGTAAAAGCTAAATTTTTGCATCCCAGATCACTTCGGATTTTAACAAGAAGCATAATACATGTTGCTACATCTTTATACATTGTTTTTCAACCAGTACTATTAAATCTTTTAGACATTTTACTAAAAATATAGGTACTTGCATTTATTTCGTCAGAGCGGCCGAAAATTATCCAAACAGCACATGCTTTTCTTCATCTATCGTATAAAGAATGCAAAACTTCGGAATAAATGAAGTTATTTCCGGATGTTACGCGGAAAATGCAGAATATAAACAAACATCAACTGCCATTTCAAATTAATAGTGAACTGTCGGATGAATTTTGACAGGTAAATGAACCAAAACAACTTGTATTTTCATGGTCACTAATATTACAAGTGCTAATAATATTAGTGGAAAATTGAGCCTTTATGCAACACAAATTATTAGCACTTGTAATATTAGTACTTGTAACTTGTAACTTGTCTATATATATAAAAATGAGTTAGAAGTTCCTTTGAGGCAACACAACTCAAGAACGGGTAGACCGATCAGGATGACTCTTGCATGGTTTGATTCGTATTCATGGTGGCTGTGTTTATAAGTAGGAAAATTGTGAAATTACTGATTTTCGTGAGCTGGGAAGAAAATCAACACGATTGAAATGAAACCAATCTAGAGTGCGGTGCTATTTTGAGCTCAACAGTTGTCAAACCACCACAAGACGGCAAGACAAAGTTTGCCGGGACAGCTAGTAGCTAATATTATTAGCCCGATTATGCTACAGGGCCCAGGTGGCAGTGTGCTCACGAAAATGACACCGGGCAAAAGTTTTTGATGGATTTCCTCTAAGAGTTACGTCTGTTTGTCTGTGGTTCGAAATTACACGACAACGCGGAGATAGCAAATAAATCAGTAAGAAATTGTGTAATGCGTCAATTTTCAGCACAAACAATTTTGAACGTGTTTTTGTTGTGAGCTACGGGGATTTTGCCTTTTGCTGGCCCCCTGCCTTTTATTGAATCAATGCGTCGTCGATGGGTGCGCGGTTGATTTTCAGTCCTACCGATCCCAATGCCAATAATGCGGAAGATAATGTATACAATGCATTTCTGTCATATTTTGTTTTGTTTTTTTTTTTTAATAAATGTGAAGAGAAAACATTATTTCTTCTTCTAAGCTTTCCAATTTTACATATTCAAACACATTACATAGGGTATGTGTGCCATCATTAATCTCATGCTCCCATTTTCATCCTATTCGAAAACAAGCGATTACGGCACCGATTGACTCCGTTCTTTTTGTTTTCATGGGTGCTCACTTCCATAAAAAAATACAAAAATAAGAAACAAAACAAACAGCGCTTCAATCCTTTGTTTTTCGTGGGATGAAAATGGGAGCCACATGCTTAATAAAGGAACCAATACCCTATTTTTTATTACGAAATATTTTTGGACAACCCATGGGATGGGACTCGAAACACCTTCAGCGCCGTCTTGCTGAATTACCTTTATATTTCGACATTACACAAAATTACTACTGAAGAGTGTTATTTGTCAGAAGGGGGTATTTCTAATTTATAGGCAACGCAAGTAAACCACCATAATGTGCAAACTATTAATTATTTTTTTATCAGTATTAACGAGATTTTTAGCCTTAGGCTAGTTCATCTCGGGACCCACGCTTTATTTCCCTTACGAAGGAAGAATTGGCATCTTTAGCGGTGTTGAGATAATTACATATTCAGAATCTGCATGCAAAACTGAGCCGAAATCCAAATTTTCATGAATTTTGGTGCTCGGGAACCTATTTAAAAATCAGTTTGAAGTTTGTATGGGAGCGATTTGTCGAATCACCCCTCGTCGCATTTTGTACTGGGCGGAGCTGTCAAGCAGTTGCTCAGCTGTCAAAAGGTGATTTCGAAAAATCTATTTGAAATTGATTTTAGGTACCAAAATAAAGTTCAAAAAATCTGAAAAAAATCATAGTGGTTCAGAAAAAGGTGCTCTTTCGTATAAAACCAAAAAACTAATACATTTTTCTTAATTTAAAACCCCAATTCACACTTTGCAAATTTGTCGGGAGTGGGATTCGATCCCAGGTTATCGGCGTGATAGTTACGTGATTTAACCATCACACCAGGTCCGCTCCACGAATTATTAATTAACTGGTGTTAGAGACCGCTAGTGCACCAGTATTTTTTTTTAGCAAAGTTCGGTGGGACACCAACCGACTTATAAGGTTTCACAAAAAAAGTTGTGAACTACTGTTTATTATCACTAACGCATTGTAATCGTTGGATTCATTACATTTAAATAAAAAATCTTGGGAAAAATATACTTCTGCATAAATTGTTTCTTTGGTTCGATGATTTATTACATCTGAATTCAGTTTTCTTTTTCGTATGTATTTTTGTATAATACAGTTCAAAAGATATTTATTTAAATTAAAACAAAATATGGCAACACGTCAGAATGTTCTGCAATGATGATGCTCTCGTTCACGTGCTGCTGCATTGAAAGGATGATAGGTTGATGTGGAGGGGAAATATTGAACCAATCAATTGATCCATGGAATAATTTGACTCATGGTTTGAGCAATCTTCGAGAGGATTGATGTAAAATTTTTGGAGGTGGGGAAATATTGTAGAGAAATTTTAAGTAAAATGCGCTATGGAGGCGAAATATTGCTGCGTGTTTGATCAAACGGAAGACAGGGGAAAAGTTGAATGATTGATATCAATTTATTTTATTATTCATTCATATTATTCATTCAATGTTTCCATAAAACGGCAAACTATTGATCAATAATATATGCATCGTGTGACTGGCACTATTGACGCAGTATTGAAAGGCATGGGATTTCAACCTCGGACGGCGCGTTACTAAAATACAATTAACGCCGTCTTCAACCAGACCCAAGTAGCAGAACTAGCTGAATTGTAGTTTCTTAAGCTAAAGTTTGCTTAAGAGTGGTTTGTTCCACTCTCATACAGAAAAAATGTTTGTTGAGGAGGCTGCACATACTGAAACATTACAAACATGAAACAAAGCACACCACACATAACATCCGGTGGCCAAGTGAAGAATTGACGAAAAGTTTTCTCCGACTGAAGCGGGCATTGAACCTACACTCCGAGGCTTACGAAACACCTAGACGACTGGCGCCGCTAACCTTACGCCACGAAGGCCCACGAAACCAACAACAGCGGTTTGGAACGAAGCCAAGCGGGTGTTACGTTACCTCAAAGGTACAGCAAATTACGACCTACGCCTGGGTGCTGAATAGACCGGTCCACATTTGTATGGCGAGAAACAAAAGTTGCCAAATTCCACTGGGCACCCTCTAGAATCGTGCCTTTGAATGAAAAGAACAATTTATGAAAATTTCAGCTAATCGATTTAAAACTGAGTTGGCCCAGGCGCTAATGAGTTAATGGGATCTTCAGTCCAAATATATGGGAAATTGGATTACCTTCAGTCTCTCATTCAGCACGCTGGTTTGAAGAGTTTGATTTGGCTCATAATTGAAAAAATAGTAGTTGATACCGTAAACAACAACTTTGTAGAAGACCATATAACGATAAAACTTAATTTAATTTAGGACATCTGCCCCCGTTTACTCTCGATTGTTACATGCAGTATACGTGTTTACCTTTCGAAACTTGTTCTCCACATCATAGCTCGTTGGATGTACGATTCGTGCTGAAAAAAATCATCGTTATGCAACTTTTTGCATTAATAACTATTTTTCGATAATATTTTTTATCGCAGACACCGTGCTCTGTCTAGGTCTAGCTTAAAAGTTAGAAAAAAAGGTCAAAGGCTTAGTCAAATATAATAAATGATTTCTTTCACTAGCAGTGTTCCGGTGGTCAACATTCCGTGTTCTCTCTTCACGTCCGCCTACATTAAATTTGCGTAATCACATCACGCGGTTTACAGCGTTCACTAATCACTTTCAATTATCCCATCGCTCCATTTCAGAACCAACAACCCAAACCATGTTCAGCAGCTCGCCGGAAAAGCAGTGGGCGCGAACGTTCGCCAGCATCAAGGCGGCCCACGATGAAGCGTACCGCATAATCGAGCGTGCCATCAAGCTGGAGGAACGCGAGCGACCCGATTTGGCCCTGCAGGACTACAAGAATGGAATACGGACCATCGACGAAGCGCTGGCCATTCCGGTGGAAATTCCGGACAACTTCCAAAAGGACGAAAGCTGGAACAAGGCGGTCAAGATGATCCACAAGATGAAGTGTACCCGCGGGGAAGTGCTGCAACGGATTGGCCAGATTGGCAGCCAGATGGACCAACAGGAAGCGGAAGCGGCGAAGAATGGAGAGGCTGGTGCAGCAGCAGCTGCTGGTGCTGTCGGGGGAGGTGATAACTTGAGACCCAGGACGTACAACGAACTGGCTCAGGCGCTACGTGAGATGCAGTGCAGTAACGAACAGGTTGGGGGTCCAAATATTTTGGAATTGTTGTTCTCCTGCGACGGGGTTAAAATGTACTACATCGAACCGGACGGAGTTGTTTCGAGGACGCTGGACGACTCTACGCTACGGATTGTGCGAATCGAGAAGGACGACGTTAAGAAGTTGGAGAGTACGGTGTTTCTGCAGGTAAGTAGGGCACACTGCACAGTAGATCATGATTAACTTTTGCTTCTAATTTCAGGTCATCCCAACGTCGGCTTCTACCCGGATCGAAAACGCCGAAGAACCATTGGACCAAGCTGTGGAGGCCCAAGAAGGCTTTGTGGTCGTTAGCCCTGTGGAAGAGCAACGCGGAATCGATCCGTCCTTCATTTACCCACTTATCCCAGGGGTGTCTCCTTGCTATCGCACAGAATACGGTGCATTTATTATTCCGGATTTGACCTCGGAGTATGGCCGAACCATCGGATTGGTGGTCCCCCAGGAAGCGGATGAAATTGTGTTGGAAATATTCATCGCTTTCCTCCACGGTATTGTCAGCCAAGGCGGAGCCGTTCGGTTTGGCATTCCTAGAGAGAAGCGGAGCACAAGCGCCACCGTCTCGGCAAACATCATCAAGGGGGCATTCTACGTATCCAAGGGCTTGGTGAAAGGCGCCGAGAAAACAGGCGAGTTCATCTCCTACAGCACACCATATCTCATTTCGAAGATCCGCAAAACCCCAGAAGAGGGTCCAGCACAAGTGCCAAGCAACGTCAAAACGGGCATCGAAATAGCCAAGTCCGTGACCGGCACAGCAGTAAACGTTACCAGCTACGTGGCGGGAAAAGTCGGATGCGCCACCATGGCTCTGGGACGATTCCTAGCCCCGCACATCCAGAAGCACGGTTCGGATCTCCTATCGTACAGCACCGGGATCAGCCAAGAAGACGCTTCGGAGAAGGTCCAAGGAGCGCTAACTATCTGCGCCGGGGCCGTTGAAGGTTTCGGAACCGTCTACGCCGGGTTGGAGAAGTCCGCATCCATCCTGGGAGGTAGCCTGAGTAACAGCACTGTGCAAATCGTGCAGCACAAATACGGACCGGATGCCGGACAGGTGGTGGGAAGTTCACTGGATACGGTCGGAAACGTGATCAACGTGAGCCACAACATGAACTACATGACGCCGAAGGGGATTGCCAAGCGGACGGCCAAGAATGCCGGCAAAGCACTGGTGGCCGGTTATAGACCGTCGATTCCCGAGGTGGACAATGAGGCAGGAGAGGGGCCATCTAATGGGGTCGTAACGTCGCAACAGCGAGTAGTGCCGGCGGCGGTTTTGTATCCAGATTTGTCCGAGTTGGCCAAGGAGGTGCAGAAAGGGGAAAAGTTCTAATAGGGTTTCTGGATAGTTTTGGGCCATTTGAATGTGATCAATGCAGTTGGCTTCTCTTGTACAATAATTTAATTATAGTTGATTGAAATTGGCTGTTTTACTTCCATGGGCTACGAATCTCAATAATAAAGTCACGACAAAAATGTTTGAAAGAATGAAGATAGCATTGATATTAGGAATCTCAGATATTTTGAAAATGCATTATAAGGTAATATAACGGCTTGAAATAATGGTTTGCTAAACATATAATACAACGTTATGCATGTTAGAGTTGCATAGTTCTGAACCATTTAACGTATGTTAAGGCATCCATTTATTTTTTCACCATGAATGTCAGTGTTCGTCAAATGGTTCAGAAGGTTTTTGCATTTGTACTCGTCATATTTGTACTCTGGAAATAAACATGATACATATAACTGAAATTGTTGATGTATCTTCTAATGTTCGCAATTCCCCAATTAAACAGAAATCAATAGGAATGACCTCATCCTCGTCGCAACTTCTTTATTGGCATTATATTGGCGCTTGACATGCACGCTTATTTTGAGAATCAAATCTTAAAATGGAATAAAATACGGGCTGGTAACAAATCACTTTTTAGTAACTTAGTCAGTTTTTTGGGTTGGTCACTAAAAAGTTTCTTTTTTCAATGTCAGGTCACTATATTGTCGTCGCGGTTGAAACCCGAAGATTCCCCACACCCTACAATCGAATTTTCTCAAAATCGATACGTGAAACCTAACATCGGACATAGTGCGCTGGACAGCGGACCTGGCCCTCTATCCAGCGCACTGTGCCCGACGTACGTCCGACACACGGTTGAGGAGAAAAACAGATTTTCGCGTGTCAAAAATTCCGATTTTCAACTGCACGAACAATAGTAACTATTTTCACCTAAAATAGTTACCGTGGGGTGCCCTAATTTCGCGCGGGTCCAAATTTCGCTCACTGATAATGTTTAGAGTTCTAATGTGCAATTGTCCAAATTACACTTTTGACGGATTTCGCGCCAACTCGAACAAATGTTGGCAGCACCCTCTCAGATTACAACGAAACTTTCTTGGTGTGTAGACCTTGCCCAGATAAGCCACTTTGCATACTCATTTTTCTAATTTTGTTTTCTCGACTGACTTTTGAAAAGGGCTAAACTTTTTTTTTATGGATTTTTTAAAAATGTTTTTAATCAAAAAATGACTACTCCTACAAAAAAGTGTTGTATGGGTGATTATCACAAAATAAGTCAAATTTTAAGAAAAAAATACTGAAAAAATCCAAAATGAGCCCTACACTGAAAAAAATTATTTCTAAAAATTCAAAGTTGATTTAAAAAAAAACACCATTTTTGATTTTGATGAAATTTTGTCTCAAGACAGGTAATTATGTTCCCTACCAACCGTCCATACATCACAAGATGGGCACTTTTAAGGAAAAAAAGTTTTTCTAACAAAAACTTTTTCTTGTTCGAATGATTTTTTTTTCAGTGTATTTTGTTATCAACAATAAAAACCAGTGAAGGCCATAACAATCCCAGAATCCAATGAAACTCAATTTTCTAGGAGATTTTGTGTTATTTATTCAATCATTTGGAAGGGTTTTCCTATACATAAAAAACTTCAAAATATTACAAATGTATTTTCTTAGGAAATGTAATGTTTGATCGCAATATGTATTGAAGTGCACTTTTAAATATACAATTATTTATAATTATGAATTTTTCAAATATATATATATGTGTCTTAGAGCCAATTTCAAACATGTTCTTTTCTATTTTTTTCCGATCATACTAAATATTTTTGGTTCATCTTCTGAATTAGAATACCTGTTTGCCTTTACTTTGTCGCCAGGAATAGGCAAAAAACTATGGAATTTCTGAGTGCCTGGTATTGTTTTGGCGTTATTATATATTTCTTCGAGATCTTCTGACATTTTAATGTACTGTTCAGTGGATACGTAACAGAAATTTAATTTAGTTATATTTTATCTGTCTGTACAACAGCCCAGTTATATAACTCTCGTGGAGTTGTTATGGTATTTCCATAATCTCGAGCAAGACTTGCTCTCTTTGCCATTCGCTTGAGAGTGCCACCAATAGCATCACATGGACCTTTACCGTGGGACGTTGCAAAAAAATGCCATTCTGCTCTTAATGCATGCTTTGACTGGAATCTACATAGACTAGCAAAGTTCTTCTTATTTTTGTATTGTGATGCTGCCCCATCAGACATAAAATAAATTTTAGAAAAGTTCGTTAATTGTTTCATAAAATCTATCATTTTTGAGATGAACAACTGGACCGCAACTGTATCGTGAGCCATTACTTCCGATATGATAATGAAGCTAACATTTACAAGTTTATTATCTTTCATATAGTAAATTTCAAATGGGTGTATTGTTGCTTGCGAGTTGTTCCAATGATATCCTTGAGCAGCGTTTTGAATTATGAATGAATAGTTTTCAGAGAAATCACAAATCGCAGGAATTTCATCATCCTTTAATGTATCTTTTTTATTTCTGAGAAATGATGATTGTTGTTTATGAATAAAGTCGTGTGTTATAAGTTTGTCAATTCTATCAACAAGATACGGAACAAATTCATCAACAGGTTTAATAATCGTTTCTAAATTACAGCGATCAGTATTCAACCACTGCTGAAATATAATCTCTTCTTTGTCATTTGATTCTAATATCAATGTAAGTTCCTCTTCAATGTGTTCATTACAAGCACACTTTTCACAAGCACGGAAAAAGCAATTATCTGTTCTGGTGGAAATATCGCAAAGCATTTTTTGTATTATTTCATCTTGTGACACAATTCTTATACTGTTGAACATTAAATTTACATTTTCATGAATAGTACATATGCATACATTATGTATACCAGTAGAATCAAGTAAAATACAATGCTTTGGTCGCAACTGTGTAAATACTGTGAAACCAATATTCACAGTTTTGTACATATCTACAAAAATCATATAAGCCTCTTTGAGCGACATCATCAAAAGTCGTTTTTGAACTTGTTGTTTTTTTCCATTTCGAACCTCAGAAACAAAATCATTTGTTCCTGGCATTGGCCTGCTGATATCATTATCATCAAAAAATTCTCTTACTATTTGTTTTGTATCGTCATCAATACCATGCCCCCTTCTTTTTTCGGTGGTACAAAGAATACCCTGTTCATAAACAAGATCCTTCACCTGCCTCGCCATATACATTGGTGCGTTAAACTCTCTTGTGATTTTATTTACCGACCAAGACTTAGGAAGTACAGATAGTATTTTAATCTGTTCGCTTCTGTCAGTTGTAGGGTGATTGAACTTATCCTTTAACTGCATAATTATCTCGTCATACGCCTCCACTTTGCCAACATCTGTTGAATCTATTCCGAAGATATTTTTTCGAACTGCTTTCGTAATCTGCAATGATTTGTTTATGCGATATTCCATACTTCTCATGTTTCTAGATGAGATTGGCGATAAACTCAATGTTTCAGCAATGGTACTGCGCATTGCGCAGTTAAAAGTGCGACGAGGAAGTGCGGAATCTCAAATAAGTGTGCGATTTGGAGTCAGATCGTTTCGGTGTCTTCACCGCACTTATTCATTAGCTCATGGTGAATAAGTGCGGTGAAGACACCGAAACGATTTGATGGAATATCGCACTTTTATTTAAGATTCCGCACTCTGTCGCAGTCCAGTTAGCAATGCAATAAACTATATTAAACTTCTCAATATTATGGGGACCCTGTAGTTGATCTGTTGACGGAATTGACTCCAATGATGGAATAGATGGTACCATATCTGTAAGATAAAAGTTAAGGTTAACAATATAATAATGAATGCAGTGGAAAGTTAATGATAGTTATTTATGCAACGAGTTGCAAAAATGATTTTTTTTTCGCACAAGTAGTACATTTATCCAACGAGGCTTGCCGGGTTGGATAAATACGAAGAATACTGAAAAATGTAGTTTTGCAACGAGCTGCAAAATGAGTTATATAAAAGAAGCTAACACGTTGAAGGCTTACCCAGCTCATGTTCGATTTGTTGACCACTCGTTGACGGTTCTGGTTCTGGAACATCATGATGTTGCTGCCCACTAAATGATGGTTGCATAGTTTCGTCGTTTCCATCCGATCGGCGTTTTTTCGTATTCGGGCTTCTGTTGTGACTTATCAATCCACGACATGACTCACAAATACTCATCGATTCGTCGATTTCATGTGTATATCCCATGGAATGAATTTTCAATCTTAATGACATGCCCCGTAGATTATGACGGTTGCACTTTGGATTGTTTATTTTTGCACTGCACTTGAATTTGTTGAATTTTGATTTATACGATTGATCCATTACTTTTCAGAACTGCCTTTAATAACCAAAGAGAAGTAACACGTTGAATGATACCGATTCATTTTCTTGTTTTGTTCATATTTGCTTTAGGTACAACTCTTGATTTGTTTTTTTTCGATTAGGTAGTTCGAATCTAATAAATAGCCTTACCTAATATTAGGTAAGAACATGGGGTAGAAACGTTTGGGTAGAAATTACAGCAGCACGTATGAAATGCGTGTTCTAATTGTATATTGTTTCGTACTTCTAGAGTGCTGCTGCGTGAATATGGGTGCATTGCATTGTCGCATATGACACAATAAGTTTCATTGCATTTTGAGATTACTAGATAACCTTCACTGGTTTAGTTTGTTTTTAAAAAAAGACACTGAAAAAATAATAATTTGGACATGAAAAAGTTTTTGTTAGAAAAACTTTTTTTCCTTAAAAGTTCCCATCTTGTGATGTATGGACGGTTGGTAGGGAACATAATTACCTGTCTTGAGACAAAATTTCATCAAAATCAAAAATGGTGTTTTTTTTAAATCAACTTTGAATTTTTAGAAATGATTTTTTTCAGTGTAGGGCTCATTTTGGATTTTTTTCAGTATTTTTTTCTTAAAATTTGACTTATTTTGTGATAATCACCCATACAACACTTTTTTGTAGGAGTAGTCATTTTTTGATTAAAAACATTTTTAAAAAATCCATGAAAAAAAAGTTTAGCCCTTTTCAAAAGTCAGTCCAGATAAATTTTGAAGAAACTAAGTATGCAAAGTGGCTTATCTAGTCTTGGTGTACATACCCAGAAAGTTTCATTGTAATCTGAGAGGGTGCTGCCAACTCCGAATACGATTTGGGGCGAAATTCGTCTTTTGCTACGCTATCTAAAGTGATATTAGGGCAATTCAACAATTACTTCTATGATTATGATATCTAAAAATGATCAGTAAGCGAAATTTGGACCCGCGTGAAATTAGGGCACCCCACGGTATTTATGTAACAAGTTGCAAAATGATGTTTTTTTCAGCACGAGTTTTTTTTTTTGCTCGGTTTCTAGCTGCACTCTGAATAGAGTCGAAACCTCTACACTAGACCTAAACTGCCCCCACTCGCATAACAGTCCCATTTGCAAAAAGTAGGAATTGAGAAAACGGCATTTGAAGTTTGAAAACTTGTTTCCATATAAAACTTTGAAAAATCACCAAAATTTGAAAAATATTTCGATCATCTCGAAACTTTCACAGATTGCTTTGCAAATGAATACATAACTGTAAAAAATATTACAATCACTACAAAGTTGTTCAGTTTTGTGTAACGTAACACAAAAATCCATGATGGGACTGTTATGCGGGTACTTTTGATATGGGACGCTCATAACTTGGTATTTTTTTCACACATTGACATAAAAATTCGTAATTTTTATTGTTGTTTTTGGAAGTACATCAAAAATGATGACTATTCATAACGTTAACTCAAAAGTGATGAAAAGTCAAATGGGACTGTTATGCGAGTGGGGGCAGTAAAGATAGAACAGAAACGTAATCTTTCAGAATCAGTTTACCAGACGTACGCGGAAAATGACATCCATTAAGACACTGTTGCATACTGACTCAGAAAGTTACGGTAGGAGATTGGAAAATTTTCAATTGGTCAGTCAGTCTTGAAGTAGTCATTTATCAGGATTTGTCTATGTCGTGTTCTAGACACATAATTCGAACTTGTCTTTTTGTTTTTTTTTTTTGTATGATGCATTATTTTTCTTCTTTTGTCGTCAGTTGTCAAGACATTTTAATTTCTGGAATACTGTATTGTCTTATTTTGTTCGATATTTGTTAGATCATGTCATTCAATACTATTGGGTGAGTCTAAGTTAATGTTATATACCTAGTTGTTATGTTTGTCATTTTGATTTTTTAAGATACGTATTTTTATACTGTATTTTTTCACCAAAAAAAGTCGTCTATCGTCCACAAGCATACAGAGTACAGTATTAGTCCTTATTTTCTATAGATGTATGTCGCTCTTCATGTAATATCAAAATTCAAAAACGTCAGAATGTCAATTTTGTCATACAAAAAACACAGCAAGTCAAAGAAGTAATTAGTTTTCGTCGTGTCAAGGTACATTCTGCCCCCACTCGCATAACAGTCCCATTTGCAAAAAGTAGGAATTGAGAAAACGGCATTTGAAGTTTGAAAACTTGTTTCCATATAAAACTTTGAAAAATCGCCAAAATTTGAAAAATATTTCGAAACTTTCACAGATTGCTTTGCACATGAGTATATAACTGTAAAAAATATTACAATCACTACAAAGTTGTTCAGTTTTGTGTTACGTAACACAAAAATCCATGATGGGACTGTTATGCGGGTACTTTTGATATGGGACGCTCCTAACTTGGTATTTTTTTCATACATTGACATAAAAATTCGTAATTTTTATTGTTGTTCTTGGAAGTACATCAAAAATGATGACTATTCATAACGTTAACTCAAAAGTGATGAAAAGTCAAATGGGACTGTTATGCGAGTGGGGGCAGCATTGGTGTCAAAAATGCGTATATGTATGAATTGTTCATACGTTAGCTTTGAAATTATCATCATTATTAAATTCTGGGCTTTAGTTTCCAACATATTATTCAAATCGTAGAACCATTTCGAGAACTATGTAAGTGCAGATCAAAAGTATTTATGCTCGTCCATAAAACACGGTGCGATTTAAGAATAGGCATTGGTTTTTAAGTTTTGCGTGACCAAAGAGATTGGGAAAGGTGGGAGATTAATTTGGTATACTGAGCTGTGGATAGAATGCGTTAATAATTATATACCTAGTCGTCGTTATTTACCTTTAGGTTGATTTTAAAGGCAATCAGTGAACATTTTATATGTAATACTTGCGCAATTGTTCCACTGTTAGTTATAGTTTTGGGCTCATCCTGCCTTCATGTTGTGATGCTTTGCCGGAAATCAATGCTCGATACATTGCATTGTTAAAGTTGAGGTACATGAAAGGAGACGAAAGGTAATAGGGTAGGACGGGGCAAGATGGCCACCCGGGGCAAGATGAGCACCCCTCCGTTTTACTACTTTTATGATGAATTTTGCCCAAACAACTTCATAATCCGTTAGAAAAATGTTCATCCTGTTTGTAAACCTGATTAAAGGTACTTCATAATGAACGAATTAAAAAATATCGTCAAATTAGTCAACAGCATGGATTTTTAGCATTTTCTTATAAGAAATCATCAGAATAAAATAAGGTTTTACCCTTCTTACACCCATAAGAAGGGTATAAATACCGCTTGGAAAACCGACTTTCGATCCGAGGCCCGCAGGGCCGAGTCACATATACCAATCAACTCAGCTCGACGAATTGAGCAAATGTCTTTTTTTTTTTTTTTTTTTTCCTTCTAAACCATAGGGGGATAAATCTGATCATCAGACACCCTAACAGGAAGGTTAGGGTAGTGTGGGGATGAGGCCGTCTTCTACAATGCCGGTAGAAGCCAGGACTACTCTCTCCTCGACCCACTAAAACACATTCCTATGGTCGCCAAACCCTACGTCTCTCCGGAACCACCAAGAAGGTATTGCTTCAGAGAGGGGCTAGTGCATATCGCACCCTCAAGGTTAGCTGCCGTAGCCTAGCAGCAACGAACATCGATGACTCGCTCTGGAGAGTCCATCACGATAGCATGCTGGCGCTTAGCCAGTTTCCCGAGTGGTCCTCGCCACTCCCTTTGTCCTCGGAAGGCGGGCAGGGTCAACCCCGCCCGCGCCCTACTGCTGAGCGGACATCAAGAACTGATGCCCACGTGCAACCCGATCTGACCTGCCCGCAAAGGAAGGGTATCACTACCCTTCAGGCCCTATCAGATGCACCCGTAGGTTGCAGACAGCAGGGTCTCACCTACCCCGACCCTTGCCGGGGACCCCTTTCCAACCGCGGGCTCAGATCCAACCCAGTAGACCGACGCCACGACAGCACCGCTACCGGGACTTCCTCTCCGCGGCCACTTAATCGCTGTAAGGGTCGATCTCGACCGCAGGGCACCGGTATGACCTACGAAGCCGACTTCGAACCCCTGGACCACCTCTTGTACTGCATCTGGACTAGCCATTCTCCGAGTCCACGCGCCACCTCCTCTGTAGCTCCCAGACGATATGGGTGATTGCCGTTGAAACGGCATTCCAGCTAATCTCATCCCTACACATTCTCTGGACCAAGTTGTCCGGAGTTGTGTCCTCCCCGCATGTGGCAAGCATGCGGTCACGCATTGTGCGAAAACGCGGGCACACGAACAAAACGTGTTCCGCCGTTTCCTCTAAACCATTGCACACTGGGCATTCGGGAGAATCCGCATGCCCGAAACGGTGTAGATACTGTCGGAAGCAACCATGGCCTGTAAGGACCTGTGTCAGGTGGAATGAAACTTCCCCATGGCGCCTATTAATCCAACTATCTACCCTCGGTATCAACCTATGGGTCCACCTTCCTTTGGTGGAACTGTCCCACGCGCGCTGCCATTTGACCATAGAGGCCATCCTGACAGTTTTGCGTATGCCTCTTGTGCCGCGCATTTCGAAGCACTCCATGTCCTCACTGATAAGAATGCTGATAGGCACCATACCAGTAATGACGCAGAGAGCGTCGTGTGACACGGTACGGTACGCGCTTGCAACCCTCAGACACATAAGCCTGTAAGTACTTTCCAGCTTCCGTCGGTAGCATTCAGTACTTAGCGCGGTACCCCACGCCGGGCCGCCATACCTAAGTATGGACGTAGCAACACTAGCCAGAAGCTTGCGCTTACTGGCGTACACCGCTGAGCTATTGGACATCATCCGGGATAGTGCCGCAATAGCTGTGGAGGCTCTTTTACAGGCATAATCGACGTGGCTACCGAAGGTAAGCTTATCGTCGATCATCACGCCCAAGTGCTTGACAGAGCGCTTCGACAGGATAGTGCACTCTCCTACACTGATCTCCGTCTGCTGCGCCGACTGCATGTTGTTAACAACCGTCACCTCTGTCTTGTGGTGAGCCAGCTCCAGTTTTCTGGACCGCATCCACGCCTCCACAACCTTGATCGAGTGGTCGGTAGTCAACTTCACCTCCTCGATCGTTTCACCGTAGACTTCGAGCGTAATATCGTCGGCAAATCCGACAATCACCACTCCCACTGGGTACTCTAACCTCAACACCTCGTCGTACATGACATTCCATAACACCGGACCCAGGATGGAACCTTGCGGGACTCCTGAGGTTATGTGAAAGCACTTCCGACCCACCTCCGTGTCGTATACTAGTACGCGATTCTGGAAGTAGCTTCCGAGAATCTTGTACAAGTATTCCGGTATCCCCAGACGCAAGAGCGCATCAGCAATAGCAGCCCAACTGGCGCTATTAAATGCATTCCTTACATCCAGAGTCACTACCCCGCAAAAGCGAATTCCCCTCCTCTTAGGCTCGAGTGCTTTCTCGGCGGTTTTTGTAACCGACAAGATAGCGTCTACGGTGGACCTCCCCTTCCGGAAGCCATACTGGTTGCTCGAGAGACCATTTACGCCCTCAGTGAACTTCAACATTCTATTGAGGATGATCTTTTCGAGCACCTTCCCCGCCGTGTCAATCAAGCATATTGGTCTATATGCCGACGGGTCTCCGGGTGGTTTCCCCGCCTTTGGCAATAGTACCAGGCTCTGCCTCTTCCAAGCTTCTGGGAAAACTCCCTCGTCCAGGCATTTCTGCATAGCAGACCTGAACATCTCGGGAGCTTCTGCAATAGCAACTTTTAAGGCCAGGTTCGGAACTCCGTCCGGACCTGGGGCCTTACCTACGCTAAGGGACTTAGCTATCCCCGCAAGTTCCACATCGGTGACCATTTCCTCATCGCCAGCCCCAGTCCCCGGCTGTCCTACGAAAGGAGGCCAAGGACTAGGATCATGACGCGGAAAAAGTCCTCCAATGATCCCCTCCAACATCTCTGGAGATTGCTCTGTAGGAGCCATCACACCTCTCGTCTTGGCCATAACGATCCTGTAGGCATCACCCCACGGGTTCGTATTGGCACTCTGACAGAGACCCTCAAAGCAGGCCTTTTTGCTTGCTCTTATCTCGGTCTTGAGCGCGGCTTTTGCAGCGGCGAACACCACCCGCCGTTCGTTTCGCTCTTCCTCTGATCGTGCTCGCTGCATCCGCCGCCTAGCCCGTAGGCAGGCGCGGCGCAGGTCCGCAATCGCGTCGGTCCACCAGTAAGCCGGTGGCCTCCCATTTCTAGGGTGGACTCTCCTAGGCATGGTCGCATCACACGCACGTGAGAGCACCGCTACCAGCTCGTCGCCGTCTAAACCGAGTAAGTTTCGCTCACGGCGGAGCGCT
The DNA here is from genome assembly GCF_035046485.1 of Aedes albopictus. Classification (NCBI taxonomy): domain Eukaryota; kingdom Metazoa; phylum Arthropoda; class Insecta; order Diptera; family Culicidae; genus Aedes; species Aedes albopictus. Next base: position 78,551,983 of record NC_085138.1, on the reverse strand, counting down.
TCCCTAAATACCTCTTCGTCGAAGTATGATGTCTTCCACCTACGAGGGCTTGGCCTTGGCCTAGCCGCCTCTTCTTCTATCCGCTGTCTGCTGTTGTTGTAGTCGATACTGTAGCGAACCGCCAGGTGGTCGCTGTGAGTGTAGCCATCATCTACTCTCCAGTTCGAACTACTTGTTAGGCCAGGACTACAAAAGGTCACGTCAATAATTGACTCCGCTCCGTTTCGACTATAGGTACTCTTGGTACCGACGTTAGCCAAGTCGACATCTAAGATGGCCAGTGTTTCTAGCAGGATCTGACCCCGCTGGTTCGTGAAACGGCTTCCCCATTCCACAGCCCAGGCATTAAAGTCACCCGCTATTACCACCGGCCTTCGCCCTGTTAGCACGGTCGTTAAGCGGTCCAGCATTTGCGTGAACCGCTCGATCGGCCACCGCGGAGGCGCATAACAGCTACAGAAGAAGACCCCGTTTACTTTGGCGACCACGAAGCCCTCATAGGTAGTAGACACCAACTCCTGCACGGGGTATTTACCCGTCGTCCATATCGCCGCCATTTTCCTGGTCCCATCCGAGGCCCAGTTGCCGTTGCCGGCGGGTACTCGGTATGGGTCCGAAATGATGGCGATATCCGTCTCCCACTCAGAAACCGCCTGACAAAGCAGTTGCTGAGCCGCATCACAGTGGTTCAGGTTCAGCTGCGTTACCTGCACTGTGATTTGTTGCTCACTGCGGCTTTCTTAAAGGCCGGGCACCCTGGACCACCCATCGCATGTCTGTTTTTCGAGGTTTTCCCGGTACAGATCATGCATATGGGCGGACTCGTGCAGCTTTGGGCCTTATGACCTTCAGCGCCGCATCGCCTACACAGTTTGCGCCTGTCGGGGCCTTTGCAGTCCCACGACTTGTGTCCTGGTTCCAGACACCTGAAGCAAACCTCAGGTGGCTCGTGGAATGTCAGGTGACATACACACCAGCCCACCTTAATACTCCCTACTTTAACGGACTTTTTAACATCCGCCACAGGTAGCTGAACCAAAGCTATCTGTGTCCCTGCTGGCCCTCTCCGTAGCTTAACGGCTGCGGCGGCCACCTGCACATCGCACTGTTGCCGCAGTGCCGTGACGAGCTCTTCCACTTCGGTGATCTCGTCAATGTCTTTGACCTTCAGAGTCGCCTCATGTGTCAGAGCCCTCACCTGCACACCTTCGCCAAGGACCTCTTCTGCCAGCCTTTTATAGGCGGCGCCCTTGTGCTCCTTCTGGCGCTTCAGCTCCAGGATCATCTCGCCCGTACGAGTACGTCTAATACTGCGTACGTCGGCTCCAAGACCCTCAAGCTTGGCGTCGCTTCGCATCGTCTTCAAGACGTCCGAGTACTTGGACTGTTCCGTCTTGATGACGATAGCGTCGCCTTTCTCACGCCTGGCACCTGCCTTCCTACGCCTTGGATTGGCGTCCTGAACTTCTACCTGCGGATTCACCTTCTTCTTCTTCTTCCGCTCTACCTTTGTCCAAGGAGGGTCTTCTCCTTGGACCGCCCTGCTCTGTGGCTGCTGAGGGCCCACCATTGGTCGCAACCCCTTATTCCCATCATTCCGGGACGGGCCAGCCTTTTCAGGCCCACCCTTCCCAGCTTTCCGGGAACCCTGGCTGGGGTCCGACTTTCCAGCGTTACCACCGGCTTTCGGGGTTATTATACGCCTGGCCTTGCGGGCGCCGCCAGACAGCTCCTCACCTGACGGCTGCCTCGCTCGCTTCTGCGAATGCTTGTCACGTTTGTCACGAGCATTCGCTTCCACACTCCTCGGACTACCTGCGAAGGAGAAGGCCTCTGTTTGTGTAAACTTCGACACATTCTCCTTTGCTGGTTCCGCAGCTGTAGCAGCCAGCAACGCCACCGCGTGCTCCTGCTTGGCCTCATCGACAGACACTCTAAGTCTAAGCAAGGCCGTTTTCAGGTCCTTGCTTATATTCGACTTAGTTGTCGCAAAGTCGATGATTTTGCCAAGCTGGTGCTCAGCAACCTCTAATGCGGGCCGTCCTTTACCAACTTCTTGGCTTATGGCCCTCAGCAGCCACGCTCCGTCCATGACCTCCACCGGCTGGCTTGCCGTGGAGTGGACAGGAGCTCCCACGCTTGAGCTACGTAAGCTACCAGCACCTGACTCCTCGCTTCTCCTTGTCGGAGACCTCATCAACCCACTTCTTGCGAAGGGGTTGATCGCACCACTACTTCCACCTAAGTTATTTGATTTTTGATTTTTGCTCATACTTGTTCCCACGAGTTGCACGAGAAATAATGTCCACCACGCCAGAGCTCTGCATTAACGCGGTAAGGGACAGCATACTGTGGGGGGGTGCCCAGGTACCCCACAGGCTCCGTTAAAGATCGAGCATCTTTTTCACCCCCTCGATCACTCATTCCTCGGCACGGGTCGCTTGACACCTTGAATTGGGGTTAGTAGTCCTATTCTTAGCCGGCAACTACGCGGCTGACTCGCAAGCGGGGGGGTGCGTCAGGCCCCAGGACATCCGTCCCTGCTGCCCCAAGGAGCAAATGTCTGTATGTGCGTGTGTGTGTGTGTGTGTGTGTGTGTGTGTGTGTGTGTGTGTGTGTGTGTGTGTGTGTGTGTGTGTGTGTGTGTGTGTGTGTGTGTGTGTGTGTGTGTGTGTGTGTATGTTACAAAAAAATGTCACTCACGGTTCTCAGCCGTCTGTTGACCGATTTGAGTTCTCTTGGAAGCAAATGGAAGCTACTACATCCTAGTAGAACGCTATTGAATTTTTTTTTTTTGATTGGACGTTCGGTTACCGAGATATCTTTCAAAGAGTGCTAGGGAGTAGTACAACTTAATTATTTTAGATATTTTTGACAAAGTGTATCACCATAAATTTCTCAGCCGTCTATCAACCGATTTGGGTTCTTAAGGCCCCAAACGAAAGCTACTACATCCTAGAAGAACGCTTTTGAATTTCATTCCGATTGGACATTTTGTAACCGAGATATCTTTCGGGGAGTACTTTGGAGTAATACTACTTAACTTTTTAAGAGGTCTATGACAAAATGCTTCATAATAGGAATGAATCAGCCGTGTGTCAATCGATTTGAGTTCTCTCAGCATCAAATGAAAGCTAGTAGTATGCTATTAAATTTCATGCCGTTTGGACATTTTGTTTCCGAGATATCTTTCCACGAGTACTAAGGAGTAATGATATTTACGCTTTTGAGAGATTTTTGATAAAATGTATCATAATGAATTTCTCAGCCGTCTGTCAACAGATTTTTTATGATCATATTTGGTTTCACAAGTTAGTTATACATGAAAATGCAATTGCTACAAATACATAAAAACTACTATCTCTTTGTAGTATTTGAGCTTAATAAATAGTAGCAAAAATATCATGGAATGTATGTAAGATTCTGGCTGGCATTTCTGGTAGTTGAGCCCATGGTCGATGATTCTATTATGGAAAGCAATCAACTTGATGCCAAACCTACAATATTTTCTAGAATGGTCAAAAATCACAATCATACATACGAATAATACAACAATAATTTTAATAAGTGTAAGAAGGGTTCTGTTCACCATAGGTGGATTAATTCAGGTTTTTATGTCAGAATCAAATTTTTACCTTAATTCTGGTTATTAGCCTACATTACTAGCTTATTGCAAAGCATTTTAATTTACATTAGAAAATATTTTCTAAAAACAAACATTAAAATTTATTCAATTTTAGTTATTTAACTATAGTGGGGCAAGATGAGCACCCATTATTCCCCATCAGGGGAATATAGAAAATATTTTGAAATTATTGTAATCCACTCAATAGTGCCGAGCATAGGTTTCCGTAACCTCTGCAACTATTTGGTTGCGTAAATTCCTAGTATTATAGGTAGTATTATAAAACCGGATTTTTTTTCAATGATCGAAAAAAATGATAATTTTAGAACGTGATACCATAGCTATAAACAAGGTTTACTATATCAATCACTGCATGGCCAATTTATTGTTAAAATATTGAGATTTAAATGAAGTACTCTTCTTGCCCCGTGGGGGTGCTCGTCTTGCCCCGTAGCATGTGCGAACTGACCATAAAACATCCTTTTTGTTTAGTCAAATAAATCATCCTTATTGTGAATTTTGAACCCTCTCATGTTTATGGGTGATAGAAAACATGATATAGAAAAGAACTACTGAGAGGTACTTTGAAAAATTGTGTTAACTTTCAATAAACTCAAGGTGATCCTTAGGGTGCTCATCTTGCCCCGCCCTACCCTATTAGTGCTTTTGGTGATACTTTCACAACGGCCATTCAGAATGGTTCAACGGATGCAGATGAGAAGATCATCCCTGCTTGCTTGCTCATCAAACTGAGTGTATTATATTATTTAACCTTACGAACGCGAACAAAGCAAATGCACGAACACGAATATTAAAAAAAGAATGATCTTCCATCCCACCTTCAAGTGATCCTCACAAGTAGCATTTCTCGTTCAGGCACTTTGAATGTCCATTTGCAACTTGTTCACACAAGAAATCTGCCTCGACCAAGTTGGCAGAACGCGCCCATACCCCTTTCTGAACCGAAGGGCAGGGATGATTTTTTCAGCACGAGTTGTACATTTATCCAACGAGGCTTGCCGAAATCATCGTAAAATGCTGTTTTTTTTTTGCTGTGCTCAGCTCAAAATCGACAAAATGGTTACTTACACCCCTTTTCATTTGGGCCCCTCATTTGAGGTACATTCGATTTTCATAATACTTCCCTTTGGACATAGCGTGCCCGTGTCTAAACCCTAGTTCGGACTGGAGCCTAAGATCTAGAAGAAGGATGCAAAGAGCTCGCACCGATGAGGGTCGAATGAAACGAAGTGAGGCCTACATGGCGGAGGAACAGGCGCCAAACAAAGGGATTGAGACGCGTAAGCGGGCGTGCTTCGAAAATCTCTGCGACCCCCCCCCCCCAGACAATCTACGTGGTTTATGAACGGCAGCTAAGCCGCGATAGAGCGAGCGAAAACGCGAGGAGCTAAAGCCGTAGCCCTTCAGCACTATCCGGCTTTTGTTACAGGGAGCGTCTTGTAGACTCCCCGGCTTAACTGCCTCAGGGTCGGCACGCTTACCGTAAGTTTACCGCGGAACAGGGAGCTTTTGCACTAGACCCAGGGAAACCACAAGCACTTCATTTTCACAACTCCCACTTTATTTCCTACTTTTACAAGGTTCCTGGCTTCTCTTTATCTTTCACTTTCTTAATCTGACCTTTTCTTCTTCTTCGGGGCTCCTCTGTTCTACACCAACCACCTGACTTCGTGTTGCTCACGGCCTGGTAATGGCCACCGATGTCCTCCTATTGTTTTTCACAGCTTCGGCCACGTCTGGCCATTTTCGTCTTCTGGATAGGGGTTCTGGACTGCAGCTTCCTTTCTATGCGTCCTAGGCTACCGATATTAGCGAACGATCTTCGGTCAACAACGATGCCGGAATTTTCTGCAACGGGGTTCTGCGGTAAATGAAACAGTATATATTTCAAACCAAGGTACTAGCAACCCTGAAAGCAACGGTGGTTCACGGCGTTACCTGATGTCCGCTTCCGCTTCCTTTTTCCTCTTCCTATGCTCTTTCCGCTAGCACTTGATTTTTCAAGCTTCACAACCTTTTGGTTTTCGAACTTTGGTCACTTTTAATCTCTCCAACAGTATTCGAGCAAGCGAACGAGTGGAACTCTAGTCTCTGCATTCGGGGTTCTTGACCTGAGCCATCGGTCATTGCCCTTCCATATAGGGGTTCTTGCAATGGCCCCAAAGTCACCCTCCTAATGGGCGCCTGAATGATACCCTGGATATCTGGTGCTGGGATTCTGAAGCTTTTCGGTGGTACACTGAAATAAATTTTGTTGTCGTTTCCACCGAATCCATGGTAGAATTAAGAACTGTACCAACAATTTTCAACCGAATGCAAAATTCTGTTAATTGTACTGAAACATTGTCAATATTACCATGCGTGTATTACTGTTGACTAAAAACATTCTTGGTTCTACTATTTGGGCATTGTAATTTCGACCATGTAGACTTGAATGTTGCGCGTCTTAGATAAACATGGTCAAAAATACAATGTCAAAATAGTAACATCAAGAATGTTTTTAGTCAATGGTACTTCACGCATGGTAATATTGACAATGTTTCAGTACAATTAACAGAATTTTGCATTCGGTTGAAAATTGTTGGTACAGTTCTTAATTTTACCATGGATTCGGTGGAAACAACAACAAAATTTATTTCAGTGTAGCTAGCAGGTAGGTGATAGTAGTTAGGGTGGCTTCGCCTACTAACGCCCTAATTCTATGCCAGGTGGGTCTACTAGAGAAAAACCTTCACTTCTAATGGCTAGTTTCCACTTGATAAGTACTGTGTAAAAGGATAGCACAAGTAATGCTCACGTAAAACTTTTGCAATCAAAATTACTTAAGCGTTCGCAGTTGATAAGTAATTCGCAGCCAGAAAGCTATTTGGCAACAGATGGCACTGTCGTGCGATGCTGTCAGTCATGTTGTTGATTTTCCGCACGGAATAATATGTCGATGTATTATTCCGTGAGTAAAAGGGACATTTCAGTAACAAATTTTGAAAACGACGTATAATCAATGCTACACCATTGATTATACGTCGTTTTCAAAATTTGTTACTGATTTTCCTTTTTTGTTTTTCTTCTTTCGCGCCTGCGCGTTCACAGTGTGCATTAGTATTTAGCCGTGTCGCTCTATAATGTGTACTCCGTCGTCCCTCAGCATGGCTGCATCAGAACACAAGATTTAATTTCTTGAGGTCGAATAATTTGCCGTTACGTAGTTTAAAAATTTATAAAGACACCCCAAAACTGAATTGTTTATAAATAGTTCGACAGTTGAAAAAAGGAAATAGCATTTGAGTTTAGCTGATGAGGAGACAATGATTCAAAAAACTGTTGCATCATAATCATTTCATTTCGTTTGTTGAATGTTCTATGGTGCACTAGAACCAGGGAAGTAAAGACTGCATTCGATGAAATTTGGACACAGAAAATAATGTATAGCTTTTCATTGCGTTCACAAAATCAAATATTTTTTTGAACAGGAATAATATATAATGTGTAGCTAATACCATAACAATCGCAACAAATTCAGTTTGGTATTGGCGATGATATTGTTAATATCATTAAATAAGATTTTAGCAAATTTTTTCACCCGTTTTAAAAATTGTGTAGGCTATAATTTTGATGTAACTCGTCAAGACGTCTGAAAATTTGACTCGAAGTTCTTAACAGAGTATCAATAAACTGGTAAAAAAAAATCTCAAAATCGGTTCAATACGTTTTCCTAGTATTCAAAACTCAAATCGCTTCAAGGCATATTTTAGGTACTTTTTAATCATTTTATTCCGTGTGTACTATTTTGTTTGTACAACTGTCATGACTGTTCCGATTTGTATTAACATTTTAAACTGTAAATCCATTATAAAAACTGTTCTTAGTCAAATTGCTTGAAAACTTTTCAAGTTATAACTGCTTGAATGTCACGATACAAAAAAAAAACATTTTTGCTTATTGTGACTTTTTGCCACATATACGGCTATAACATTATTACGGCTAGATCAAATTGAATGAAATTTTTACACAATATTTCTACATGTATACTTTACATACAGCACAGATTGAAATCGGTTCAGTATTTTTGGATCTAGAGCTATAACAGTGAGGAAGTGATATTTTTTAAAACATTCGTTTGCTTAAGCTTCTCAAATGGCAAAATTCTTGTTTCAACTATATCTCCACCAATATTCAACCGATTTTGATGAAATTTGTATGGTATTAGCTTTACGTAATACACTATTCCTGGTAAAAAATTAGTCATTTACCATTTTATTAGGAAATCTTTCTGAATTCCAGGAATTCGTTCCGAGATCCCTACGAGAATTGCTCTGAGATTCCCTCAGAATTTCTGCTTGGGATTCCTCCAGAAATTCCTTCCTATATCGCTCTAGAAATTTATTCAGGATTGCTCCAGGAGTTCTTTCTAGGATACCAAAGGGAGTTCCCTCAGAGATTCTTCCAGCAATTTGTTTAGGATTTGTTCGGAACTTCCAGGAGTTCTCTCTAGGATTACCGTGATTTCGGGTGAAATTGATCACTTTTCGCAGTTTCCGGCGCCATATTTTTGAAAAATTATCGATATGGTTTAACTCAATGCTCCAAAACAAGTACGTCCATGGTTTTCATCAGCCAACGAGGTTGAAACTTTTACTGCAAATCATTTTATTATAATAAACGTCGTTTGAAATAAAAAATCAAAAATTTTACTTTCGGGGTGAAATTGATCAGTCAGTGAAATGCCTTTGTAAATCCTGAAAATATTTTTTCCCCCTGAGTTGACCACCCTAGAATGCGAAAAGCTGTGCAAAACTTTAACAATTTTAATAAATTTTTAATTATTTAAGTTTAAAGTTTAGTAAATTCCAATAAAACGCCTGAAAGTATGCAATTTCCATACTAAATATGAGATTACTTCCAAAAAATATGATTTTATGCATAAATTTCAATATTTATAGAATTTTTGAAGACGAAATCAGGTTTAGCGAATACTTGGCAGCTAGAAACAATCATTCGAATATGCATTACATTTGCAATATTGCTACGGTAACAAAAGTTTGGAAGTGCATTTGATGTTCGCCCACCACGCAGTTTCGGAAAATATTGAATTTAATACAGAAATATGTGACTAATTGTCTGTAAAACATGTAAACTCATCATTCAATAACCCTTGAACCAGATGATGGTCAGTTTTTACTAATTGTTTTAAGTTTAAAGCGTTATTTTTAACAAATAAAAATGGCCCTCATGTCGATCAATTTCACCCCACTGATCAATTTCACCCGAAATCACGGTACTCCTGTAATTCCATACGGGATTCCTTCAGAGATTCCTTCATGAAATTCTCTAGAAATTCCTTCATGGAATTCTCTAGAGATTCCTCCAGAAGATTTCTATGAAATTATTCTAGAAGTTCGTGTAGATATTCCCTACAAAACTGCTGGAGATATTCCTTAAGAAGCTGTTGGAGGAATTTTATAAGGAACTCAAGAGCAAGTCTTGGAGTACTTCCATAAAGAATAAAAAAAAACTTCTGGAGTATTTCCATGAGCAAAATTTAAGAAACTTCCAGAATGAATTCCAGAATATGTAATCTGCAAGGAATCCCAGTAGAAGTTCTTGGAGGAATCCCGGAAGGATATCCTGGATGAATTATTGGACAAATCTTAGAAGGAACTCCTGGAAAAACATTGACTTATTTTCCAGGAGTCTGGAAGTTCTGAAGAAATTGAAGAAAAACTTTTGAAAAATTCCCGGAAGATATCCCGGGTAAAATTTCTGGCGAGGTCCCTGATGCCACCCCTAGTGTTATCTTCAAAGAAAATCCTGGAGAAATACCAGAAGAAACTATGAGAGGAACCCATAAATTTACTCCTAGAGGAAACCTAGAAGAAGTTCCTGGAGGAATCCCGGAAGAAGCTATAGAAATTAAAGGAATTCTTTGAGGATTCACATAAGAAACGTCCAGATAAAACCTAGAGGAATCTCAAAAAGTTGTATCTTAGAAAGAACTCCTGGAAGAATCACTGAAAGAACTCCAGGACGAATCTAAGAATGAATTCCTGTAGAAATCCTAGAAGGAACTCTTGAAATGATCCCGGAAGGAAACACAAATTATGTCACGCAAAAATCGACCTTTTTCAAAACCTACCCCCCCCCCCTATGTCACACTTTTTGTATGGGACCTCACTACTTTTTGTATGGGTCGTCACGATTTGCAAAACCCCCCTCCCCCCTAAGAGCGTGACGTAATTTGTGTACGGCCCCCCCGGATAAAAAATACTAAAGAAAACCCGGATGAAATTATTGTAGAATAGTTCGAAAAAACTCCTGGTACATAGAATCTTAGAAAACACCTCTGGAGAAAACCCTGAAGGAACTCCTAGAAGGTCCCCAAAAAAAAACAAAATAAAACAAAAAAATCCTGAATTAGAAGGAACTCACGGAGGGATTTTTTGTAGAACTTCTAATGAAAATCTCAGAGACATTTTATGAGAATCCCCTGCGAACTTCTGGTGGATTTTTCGGTGGAACATCTGGAAGAATTTCAAGAGGACTTTCTGCGAAACCCCAAAGAAAAACCTTCGTACGGAATGTCAAAAGATTCACCACAAAGAATTTTTCGTGGATCTTCATTAAATTCCCCGTGAAGCTTTGTCCTACCTCGTATTTTGTCTAAAACTCCACAAGGTAACCGTCAGAGTCCCAGCAGAATTCCTCCCACCGTAGTCCGAACTCCAATATTGCAGAATTTATAATTAGTATCCAACCATAGTTCTCGCTGTAATACCATTAAACGTTTCCTTAGAATCCCAGCGCAATGTCTCTCATTAGCATTTCCCTTGGAACTCCGTTGAAATCTCACAATCTGGATTTTCCCCATACGCGCGCAAAAATTAAATTTTAATTTCAATCACACTTCCTGAGGAAACGAACGAAATTTCTCTAAGTCCAAATCGTAAACAGCAAGGCCACGAAACGCCACACGAACAACGAACAATTTATCTAGCAACCGCCGTATGCAGTGCCCTATTCTTCACATCCTTCTTACAGCATCGTTTCGTAAAAATGCTGTCGGTTAACAAATGTCAAAATTACTTACGGAAAAAGGAGGAATTTTACTTGAGCGCTCTACTTGGGAACTGGAAACTTACCATAAAGTAACGTCTACCTGTCCTATATCCTTTTCCGTGTATTCAAACACAACATCACTTCAACGCAACCAATTAACAAACTAAATAAACACTTAGTACACCTTCAAGAAGGAAGTAAAACGCTTTTGTAGACGGGACAGAAGAGCGTGGACGGGGAAGCCGTAAATATCGGCGAAATTAGTCTCTTCTTTTATGTCTCACGTCATCTTAGTGGGACTAAGATAATTGCTAAGACGACCGTGAAAGACAAGTCTGGACAGCTATTGACCGACCCGTCTGGGCTGTTTTATTTTATTTTATTTATTAAAACACTGGTTCGATAACTTTGAAAACCTTTTTCAAGTGCTGGCACGACACCAACAGCTCAGCATGATACACCAAGAGTTCGACGCATTACCCGTGCCAGCATCAAAGCTCCATCATTGCAGGAGATAGGAACAGCCATCCGTAGCATGAAATCGAACAGAGCCCCAAAAGTCGATCAAAGACCATCCGAGACACTCAAAACTGACCCCAAAGTATCGCAACAACTACTGCATCATTTATTCTGCAACACATGGAAAACCGCGACATTTCCGGCCAAGTGGATGGAAGGCGTCTTAGTCAAGGTACCCAAAAAGGTTGATCTGATTATATGCGATAATTGGTGGGGCATCATATTACTGTGTACCGTTCTCAAAGTTTTCTGCAAAGTGATCCATAACAAGGTGCAGAGGAAGATTGATGCAACTCTCCGACGACAGTAAGCAGGATTCCGTGCCAGACGATCCTGTGTGGATCATTTTGACCGTAAGAGACTCCAAGAGCCTTTCTACCAGGTGTTCATTGATTACAAAAAAGCTTTTTGAGGCATTCGAATAGAAATATGTTGCTCTGTTAGCTCAACGACGCTCTGATATGCAGAGTATTTCAGGGCCCCCCACAAAAACCATTTTTGGTTGCTAACATTAGCTTTATTTGTCATATTGCTCAACTGCCCATAACCGCATAACAGTAACAATCGACAGAAGTAGGCATTGAAGAAAATGGGACCCAAAGTTGCAATTTTTAATTGTATGGGAATGAACCGAAATCGTAAACATTTTTTATTAATTCGTAATCAATTGTATATCAATAAGATCTTCTACAGCACTTCTTGTATACTGGACCAATCGTCAGGAAATGAATCGGACTTAAGTATGACTAATGACACGCATTGAAACCAGTCTATTTTTTCAGTGTGACTGTTATGCGGTCACATTGGTTAATGATGGTCAATGAGACAAAACGACTTGGTGTTTATTTCACAAATCCTAGAACAAACTTGAAAATATTATTCAGGTAGTCGAAAGTACTTGTAATTTGATGATGATCCCCGATATTAACTCAATAACAGCAAAATATGCAAATGTTACAATTATGCGGTTATAGGCAGTCAAGTACTGTTCGAAAATAAAGAAAAACATTTTTGGTCATCTCTCCGAGGGGCCTCTACATCCGCTCGGGCCCCGTGCTCCCACAATCCTTAATTCCGGGCCTGATCTTGTCGAACGCTCCTTGGCGACAGGTCTTACCATCAACGTCAGCAAGACCAAATTGTTGGATGTAAACACGGTCAACCCTTGCAGCTTTACGGTAGCAGTGAAGAATGTTGAAAGCTTCCAATATGGCGGCACCAAGATCGCGATAAGTGTACGGATCAACAAGGCGAGGACTGCTTTTGTGCGTTTGAGAAATGCATGGAAAACAATCAGATTAGTCGACGTACTAAAATCCGAATTTTCAACTCGAATGTGAAAGCTGTGCTGCTGCAGTGAAACTTGGTGTATATCAGTGGAGAACACTCAACGGCTGAGCAGGTCTTCATCAATATGGGGTATATAATTCGTGAATGGTGGCCTCACAATTGGATCTCCATCGTCGATGTCATCAAAAGCCGATAGCGACAGAAATTCGGGAGCGGAAATGGAGGTGGGATGGCCACCTTCTGCGAAGGGGCGGGAACGAAATCTGTAAGCAAGCGTTAGCTTGGAACCCAGCAAGACATAACAGCAGAGGCAGGCCCAGAGACTCATGGTGGCGCAGCTTCTACAAGGAAATAAAGAAAGTCGACAGAAATTTGACCTGGCCTGAAAGTAAGTAGTAGTAGGATAACTACTTTTCAAAAACCATATTTATGTCGAATTCAACAGGAACAAGACGATTCGGACGACACTGCAAGCAACAAGGTGGATTTCTAGGTGAAACATGATCTAAAGAGGGGGCGATCCACAACCATATAGCCCATATAGCCGAGGCGGTAAACGCACGGGTATTCAGCATGACCATGCTGAGGGTGACGGGTTCGATTCCCGGTCGGTCCAGGATCTTTTCGTAAAGGAAATTTCCTTGACTTCCTTGGGCATAGAGTATCTTCGTGCCTGCCACACGATATACACATGCAAAATGGTCATTGGCAGAGGAAGCTCTCAGTTAAAAACTATGGAAGTGCTCATAGAACACTAAGCTGAGAAGCAGGCTTTGTCCCAGTGAGGACGTTACGCCAAGAAGAGAGAAGAGAGAGAGAGATCCACAACCGTGAGCAAAGAATCAGCAAGAAAAAGGATATATTCGGATACGTGATAGCCAGTGAAAAATGCTGCACCCCAATCACTTTACAACTCTGTTCGAATCGAATACATTTCTTCATATATTTTTTTCTTACTTCTGCTTCCATCTTTCTACACTTGTCAACTACTGTACGGTTCACTTTCACTTTACATCCCAACAAAAGTATCATCCTTCAATGCATTCCTCACTTCCCACAAACCCAGCCACAATTTCTAATTGCAATCGTTTCAAAGCCAGCGTTGAACACATCTTCCTTCCTTTAGTCAGTGTAAGCCCTTATCTTTTTACTCAAATATTTTACGTGTATGCTCAATCGAATTCAGATCTTTAAGATGCCCTCTCCCGTACTGTTCTGTTCAGTTCTCTAATTCATATTTTGTTACTCTTTCTTTCTGTGTATGTGTCTATCTGTCATCACTAGTGTTTTCCGCTTTGTCTATTTCCCGGGATTGCAGCCTGTCTCTGTGTATCGCAATGAGTAAGTTAATGCTTCTAGTTTGTTTTTGTTTGTTTGTTTCACTACATTTGATTTCAAATATAACATTATCTAGGTTTTTTTTGTTTGTTTTGTGAATAATTGTTCTGATTTTGTTTGCTATTTATACATCTTTTTTTTTGTTATATTTTGCTTACAATTTACGTTCATTTGTTTTTGTTTTAATCCGAAACGTGAAACGATTAATAGATAACAACTGTTCATCTGGATTTTTGTTTTGTTTCTGTGTTTAAATCCTCTGTGTGGATTTGTTGTTTACTTTTGTTGGGATTTCTGAATTTCTCTCACGAGGGAAGGGAAGGGAAGTTCTACATAGGGTTGTCTGGGTTTTTGTTTTGCATTTCATGTGTGTATTCTATCGAATCAAAAAATTTAGAGACTGCTACTCGCTTAAGTGCTTGTTTTCCTTACCGTTCTTCTGCGCATATAAATTATTGGTATTACTACTAAACAACAGCATAACACTCTTACTCGGCGCGAAAACTATACCACTAGTAGACGCAATCAGTCCAACCATCAATCATTCGTCGCTCGCGCATTCATCAACTGACAGACCCAAACCCATCATCATCATCATCATCAGTAATAGTAGCTATTTCACTTAAAAAGGGACAATTTCTAAAATTTACCTAACATTTTGCCTTTCGATCGCGTTCCCTCTCTCAATCTTCTCGCAGCGAACCAATACTATCTTACAATCTAGTATCCATGTGTGTGGGTTGTGTAATGTATGTATAAAAAGCACGAAAACGAAAAACGTACGATAAATAGATAAGTGGATAAAAGTTGTGTGTGAACGAAAAAAATAATGGAAATGAGAGAGAAAAAAAAAACTAAGAAAATCGAAACTTACAAAGCAACGCAACCAGTGAATCAAATTCGGCTCCGTCATACCTGATGGCACTTGAGCCTTGAATAGAATAAATAAGTTTTTGATAAATTTTCATAGAAAGCTCTTCAATTGGAATATTTTCTGGGGACACTGTAAGTTGAAAAGTGGTATATCATTGATAAACTGCAAAATTTCACCCACCTTTATTCCATGTTTATTCGGACACCTGCGTGCTCATCGACATACCATGGTTTTTTTATCGGTAAATTGTACAACAATATCAGCAAATACAAAATTAGTAAAATGTACGTCAGTGTCATTCGATGATCAACCCAAATGGTTGGCGTTTAGGTAACTCAAATAACCCAAATAAGCATATCGTTTGTGGATATGGAGCTTTCTGAGGCTGGCATTAGTAGGAGCGACATGGCGACCGTAAGACGGATCAACATGACGACCGTAAGCAAGTTTCAAAAGGAATCTGGATAAATCATACTAGTGAAACAAGAGAAAGGTTCCTATATCAATCAGAATTTCCCAGTGAGATAGAAATTCGAAAAGAATGCCGAATTCTTGGTAGAAACAGACAAATGTAGGAGTTTTTAATGTGTCCGAAAATTCCAGAAACATTTTTGAAATTCCTCTAGAGATTCCTGTTGGAATTCTTCCAGGAGTTCGTCCTGTGATTTCTTCCAAACCTGATCGTGGTATTTTCCCTACAGTTTCTCTATGCATGTCCATATAAGTTAATCCCCGGGATATTTTTCAGTGGTTCTAGCAGAATTTCTCTTGGATTCCCTCCCGAGATTTCAGTTCTTGCAGAGTTCCTTCCGGTTTTCTCCCACTATTTCTGGTGTTTCTTCTAAGACTTTCTACCAAGTTTTTCCTGGGATTTCAGCAGGAGTTCCAGCTAATGATTCTCATTGGATCTTTTTCGAGATTTCTTTCAGAATTCCTTGCAGAATAATTTGCGGCGATTCTCTTGAGAGTCCCCTCGGAACCTACCGTTCTAGGATTCTTGTTGAAGTTTCTCCTGGGATCTTTTCAATAGTTTATTCTGAGATTACTCACGAAGTTCGTCATAAAACTTTTTCCCGGTTTTTCTCAGGATTTACTCTGGAATTTGTCTAGGGATACCAGCAATTGTGCGAAACTTTGAGAGAAATCCTGTGAGGAACTCTCTTCAACTAAGGGACATGGCGACCGTGAGATGGGTCGTCCAAATAAAGATCCTCCGCATGATTCGTCTTAAGGACGCTAGTTCGAAAAGGACTCCGAATAATTGTGCAAGTATAACCAAATAAAGGTTCCTAGATTAATCAGATCAGAAACTCCAAAGATATTTAAGAAATTTCTCTAGAGTTACAAGTTAATCCCAGGGAATTTCTCTTGAATTTCCTCCAGATATTTCTGTAAGTTCACCCAGAGTTCCTCTCGCTATTTCTGCCAAGATCTATCGTGGGATTTTCTAGGACTTTTTAGCAAGTTTTTTTTTCCAGGGATTTCAAAGTTCTTTGCGGAATTTCTTGCAGTGTTCCTCCTGAGAGTCCCGAAATCTACCATAGTTCGTCCGGGGATTTCACTTGGAGTTTCTCCTGGGAGTTTTCCAAAATTTCATCTCAAGATTACACCTGTAGTTCCTAGTAAGTACGTAGTAAGTACATTACTCGAGATTCTTTACAAAATTTGTCAGGAAATTCCCGGAGTTTACTCTGGTATTACTTGTGATTACGAGAGAAACACTTTGGGAGAAACCCTGGTGGAACTCTGTGAGGTACTCACATTAACATAAGGAACATGGCGACCGCAAGAAGGGTCGTCTAAATAGAAAGTAGCAATATCCTCTTCATTTTTCGTAGTATTTCCCTTTTAATTAACTCTATCCTAGGAATATTTCTCAGAGGTTGTCGCGGAATTTCTCTTGGATCCCCTTCCATGATTTCTGTAAAAGTTCTTCCCCATAATTTTTCTTGAACTTTCTACCAAGTTTTTCCTGGGATTTTGGTAGGAGTTTTAGCAAATATTTCTCAAGGAAATTCTTCGGGATTTCTATCAGAGTACTTAGCGGAACATCTTGTGGTGATCCTCGAGAGAGTCCACCCAGAATCTACCAGAGTTCGTCCCCGGAAGGCTCTTGGAGTTTCCCCTGGGAATTTTCCAGAAGTTCATCCCGAGATTACTCCTGAAGTTCCTAGTAAGCCATTGCTTGGGGTTCTTTTCAAGACCTCAAGGTCACGGACCTCCTTTCGAGAGTTCTCGGGATTTTCTCTGGAATTTATCTTGGGATGCCGACAATTACGAAGCTTAGTCAAAAACTCATAAGGGACATGGCGACCGTAAGATGAGCCGTCTGAATAAAAAGTAGCAAGATCCTCCGCATGATGAGTCTCTAGCACACTCGTTCAAAAAGAAATCTGAATAACCGTGCTAGTGAAACGAAAGAAAGGTCCTCAGATCAATCAGATAAGAAATTTCAAGGTATTTCCTCTTTCCATATAAGTAAATCCCAGGGATATTTCTCAGAGGTTCTCACGTAACTTCTCCTAAATCTCCACCCATCAATTCTGTAAAAGTTCTTGCAGAGTTGCTTTCGTTCTTGCAGATTTCTCGTTTCTTGTACGTTCAACCAAGTTTTTTCCTGGGATATCAGCAGCCGTTACAGCCTATATTTCTAATGGCATTCTTTCCAGGATAACCATCAGAGTTCTTTGCCGAATTTCTTGCGATGATCCCTCTGATAGTCCTCCCGAAACCTACCAAAATTCGTCACGGTATTTCACTTGGAGTATCTCCTGGAATTTTCCGATTGTTCGTCCCGATATTACTCCGTAAGTGCTTCGTAAGACATTACTTGAGATTCTTCCCAAGATTTGCCACGGAACTTTTTTCAAGAGTTCTTGGGATTTACTCTGGAATTTATCTTGGAATACCTGCAATTACTTGAGGAAAATGGCAGAAATCCTGGTTCAACTATGTGGGGAACTCACATTAACAAGAAGAACATGGCGACCGTAAGACGGATAGTTTTGACGTTTTGAGAATAAAAAGCAAGATCCTCCGCATGATTAATATTTAGCAAGCTATAGCTACAAAAGGATTCTGAATAACCGTGCTAGTGATGCAAAAGAAAGGTCTCTAGATAAATCAGATGTTTGAAGTAAGATGGAAATTCTGGAAACAATGACGATTTCTAGGTAGAAACAGATTCATCTGGGAGTTGAAAAGCTGTGCAGAAATCCCGGAAATATTGCTTGAATTCCTCTAGGGTAGATTCCTGTTGGAATATCTTTGAAGAATTCGTTCTGTGAATTTTTCAAACAAATTTCTGTGGTGTACCTGGACTCGCTCAGAAGGTCTTGTGGGGATTATCTTGGTTCTCCTTACGGGATTCCCGTAAAAGTTCTTTCAGAGTCACTCCTGGGTTTTCTACCAGAGTTCTTCCCGGGATTCTTCCTGGCAGAAATTCCATTCAAGATTCTTCTCGGATTTGGAACTCCTAGCGGTGATCCTCCTGGAAGTTCTCCCGGAATCTACCGAAGTTCGTCCCGGGATTTCTCTTGGAGTTTCTTCTGGGATTGTTTCCGATAGTTTGACCCGAGATTACTCCTTTCTCGTAAGACAATGCTCGGAATTCTTTCTAAGATTAGTCATGGAGTTTTCCCAAAATTACACTTGGCATTTTCTCCAGGACCCATTCTGGAATTTCTCCTGGGATATCTGCAATTACGCGAGGAACTTTGAAAAAAAAACATCCAAGTGGATGTGAGGACTTGTCAGGAACTCCCATTAACATGATTGACATGGCGAACGTATGATAGGTCCCACAGATTTCAAGTAGCGAAATTTTCAACATAATATGTATTGAGCAAGCTAGTTTCTAAAGGAATTTGAATAATCTTGCTAATGAAACTGGTGAATCCATTTAGATCCTTAGAGCAGATCGAATTGGATAGATAAATCCCTAGACCAATCATAAGTCTCCAGCAAGATGGTAATGCCAGAAAGACTGACGAAATTTTGGTAGAAGTTGATTAATCTGGAAATAAAAATTCGTCCACAAATTCCGGAAATATTTTTGAAATTCTTTTAGAGATTTCTTCCAAGAGTTCATCCTGTGATTTCTTCAACAAATTTCTGTAATGTTTTTTCTAGCAAATTTCGCCGCAGTTTTTCTCGGGATATTTCTCAGAGGTTCTCTTGGATCGCCTCTCGGGATTTCTGTATAAGTTATTTCAGAATACTACTGGGTTTTCTATCAGAGTTTCTTCCGGGATATCTGCCAATGCATTCCTGGGATTTTTCTAGTATTTTTTCCCAAGAGTTCTACAGTGGTTCCTAATTCAGAATTTTTCTCGGATCTGGAATTCCTTGCGGTGATCTACCAGGAATGTCTCTTAAATGTTTTCTCAAGAGTCCTTCCAGAGTTCATCCCGAAATCTACCGCAGTTCGTCTAGAGATTCCTCTTGAAGTGAATCGTACGATATTTTAAATAGTTATGATTGGAACTATTTCTATTTGGAACTATTTGGAAATTCCTCGTAAGACATCGTTAGAGGTTCTTTCCTAGATTTCTCACGGAGCTCCTTTCGGGAGATTTCCCAAAATTACTTCTGTAATATTTACCAGAATTTTCTCCAGAATTTTACTCAGGATACTTGCAAACAAGCGAAGAACTTATGGAGTAATTCTTGAGGAATCCTGCGAGGAATTCCTTGAGGATTTACGAGAGGAACTTGAAGAAATTCCAGAAAGAACTGCGATACACACTCTTGGGAGGAGTCTGTGATGAACGTTGAGAAAATCTTTGAAAAAAAGTTCCGTGAAGAACCCCGAGGGAAATCCCAAGAGAAATTCCTGTAAAAATCCCAAGCAAACCTCTGGCACATCACAGGAAATTTTCGAGGAGTAACCCTAAGAGGAAATTATCGAGAAGTTTGAAAGAAACTTTTCCGATTCATCCAGTGAAAACCCGTAAGAGAAATATAAACAGTAACAATAGGAGAAAATTTGCTTGGTTGCTTATTCAGGATTTCTTTCGGATCTAGAATTCCTTACGATGATCATCCAGGAATCCTGGGAGATGATTTATGAGAGATTCCGGAGAAACGCATGGATTAAATCTCGGGAGGAGTTCTGCTAGTGAACCCAAAAGAACTGTGCAAGAGATCCTGGGTGAAATTCCTGGAGACATTTTTGGATAAACTTCTGCACATGTCTCGGAAGGAAGTCCTGCGGAAATCTTCCAAGAAGCCGTAGGAAAATCCCGGGAAAAACTTTTGCAGAAATCTTCTGGAAGAAATCCCACGAAAATAAAAAAAAAATATTTAGGAGAAATTCCGGGAGGTAGTAAGAAACACTGAAAGGAATCCCGGAAAAAATCTAAACTAAGAGAAATTCTAGAGGAAAATCCAGAAGAAACTCCGTGAGAGATCTCGCCAGGAACCATGAAAGAGAATCCGGGAAATCTCTGAATCTCAGAAGGTAGAACTCCTGGTGAAATTCAGAGAGAAAGCCAGGACAAACCTGCAGGAATAATTCCGGGTTAAATTCAAGAAGGAATTCCGGGAAAATTTCGGGGCAGAATATGAGAATAAATTCTGTAAGAAATCGTTAAAGGATTCTTCGATAAATTCTTGATATAATTCCGAGAAAAGTCTCTACAGGAACTTCGGAATGAATTCTGAATAGATTTCTAAGCAAATCCCTAAACGAACATCTGTTTCCTACAGATGCAGGTAGTTTCGGAATCTGCATCGGAATCTCCACGTCACCAGCAGCAACCTCTAGAAATAACTTATAAAAGCTGGTATTGCATATTACTTTTATTTATACCGAATATGCTGTTTGTGGTATGTTCAAAAGGTTGATTGAGAAGTAAATGAAACCAAAACTAAAATATGGAAATGAATGTGAAATGTGCTACCTATCTTTTAACATCCATGCATACTCTCCAGTGCCCAACATTAATTACATCCAGATACATCATACTAGTAGTCCTCACCTATCACAATGAAGACATAACGTAAAGAAACATGCATCGATTGGTGGCGGAGAAGGAGCCCCCTTTTCTCATTATCAATAGGTTGAAAATCAGCGCTAGCATGGAACGCCTCATCGTATGTCATCTTTTCTCTCCTCCTACCTTCCAATCTTATCCGATCATTCACCTCACCACAAACAATAGCCTATTGTGATAGACACGAGCGGCTAGTGAGGCTAATCAACGGTAATCCTTACGTGAGTTCGGCTATTGTTTCGAAAAGGACAGACAGATAGTCCATTCAAACCGAAATTCCGTCCGAATGTCCACCATGGGAGCCAGTGTTTTTAGGGGGCGAGAAAAGAAAACAATAGAAGCGTAAGCAAAATAATTACATGATATAGTAATACATTGATGTGGTATACGTGCTTTGCTTAGATCTTTTTTCGTCGGAACTGTTTAGCTTGAACTTTCAGAAGCATTTTCTCTAGGATTTTCAAAATCAATTGAGGATATTTTCTCAGTTGTCTACTGTTAAAAATATTTAAACGTTCGATTCTTGTTCTCACTAGGGATCTACCGCTACTAATTCTAAAAACACATTCAATACGCATCGTCGTCGTCAGTCTCCTGCTGAGGCTGAGCGCGGCCCCCAGCAGCGGAAGAGGAGGAATACTCACGTGATGGACTTCGGCCCACCTGGACCAGTGTTTGGGGCGTGGTGGTTTCCTCCTTCTGCGAACAGTTGAGGAAGTCCCATATCAGAATGGTATCGTCGTGGGAACTGCTCACGATCTGGAACTCGTCGAACTGAAGCCGGAACACGCGACCCGTGTGCTCCTGGAAACAATGGGCCATTAAAGACAAATCGCACTCCCCCAGCTATCCAGCCAGATTTTAAGGAACTTACCACTAGCGTCTTCAAGCACAGTGTGTTGGTTTGCGCTCGAATGTCTAAGGCAGCTTGGAGATCCCACACTTTGATTTTGCCGTCGTACGCTCCGCTCACGATGCGCTTCGAGTCGAACCGGATGCAGCGGACGAGCTCCTCGTGACCTTCCAGAATCCTCAAACAGGTACCGCACTCAATATCCCAAAGTCTGTGGAAAGCAGAAAACCAGAAAACACGTTTAGCAAAATCGATCCTCATCAGAACCATCCTTATTCTCGGGTTACCTTATAGAATTGTCTGAACTACCGCTCACGACCAGTCGATCCCGGTACTGTAGGCATGCAATACCCCGCTTGTGGCCATTCAGCGTACGCACGAACTCGCACGTCGATGTGTTCCACACCTTGATGGTGCGATCGCCGGACGCCGAGACGATGTACTTTTCGTCAAAGTCCACCACGTTGACTGCCGCTCGATGGCCAACCAGCACCCGTCGCAGGGCGATCTCCGTCGGCGAGGTCATGTCCCACACGGCAATCGAGCGATCCTGCAACGGGATTTTAAATGGTTGAGAACACTAAAATATAGACCAATTTACAAGCGAACATACCTTCGAGCAGGTCACCATCATGCCATTGTTGAAGCGTAAATGCAGCACCGCCTCGCAGTGATGTATCAAGGTGTTCACCATGTCGCCGGTGTTGACATCCCACACGCGGACCGTCGAATCGCTGGAACCGCTGATGATGACTTTGTCGTCGTACTGCAGACACAGCACCGACCCGGTGTGCCCGGTCAGGATCTACAAATGTGGAACGACAGAAAGAAATGAGAACCCTTGTAGCCGACCAACGCCCAAAAGTGCAACAACGACCTTGCAGCACTGCAGCGAGTTGCGGTCCCAGATTTTGATGGTGTTGTCCCGCAGGCCGGACACGATTTTGTCATCGTCGTACTGCAAACAGTACACGCCCTTGGAGTTCTCCGATCGGCAGTTTATTCGCTGCAGGTTGTGGTGCCCGGTGCGCCAGTTGGTCTCGATCGCTTCGATGTCCTTCATGATCTTGGGGAACAGCTCGCGGTAGAACTTGTGCGGCCGGTGTGTCACGCCCGGTCGCGGTATGAACAGGTATTTGATCCTGCGAGGACGAGGGAGAGAGATGAGTTTTTAGTATGGCAACCACACTAGTTGTAGGTTTAGTACTCACCATCCTTTCCGTTCTGCGAGGCCCCGCCAGAGGGAGTCTGTGCGGACGTTTCGCTCTATTAGCTTCTTCCATAGCATGCCCTCCGATATGACGCGGGACCATTCTTTGCAGACGCGCTCCGCCCGGCAGAGGGATTTGGCGTCCAGGTAGGAGAGGATGTTTTCGGCCACGTGGTCCAATCCCTTGGCTGGGGAAGGAAGGTAAACATCAGACGTGATAAAAATTAAAGATTTCTAAAAGTGTATTTGCTTCTGCCTTCTACATTGCTGTTCTTCTATCCGACTATCGTGGGCTTAGTGGGCTTTTCTATGGTGATTAATTGATCGATCACGATCAACGATTAATTCTGACTATACATGTCAATGGTTGCTCCTCCGTGATTGATCTGAACTGGTACCAGTTGCACTGAGATCCAACTGAATAAGGGGCTGGGACATTCCACTTATTCTCAAAGTGCAATTTTAGCAGCTCATGCATATTTGATCAATAACGGCGCCGGCCAAGTCCTTATAGTCAGCTGGGAAGGGAAAGGAATGTTAGAGTGTACTGGTTGTTGCTACTAGAGACCGAGAGCACTCTGCGTCCCCACAATCAGCACGGACTGGGATATTTGTTAGATGGAAAGGATGGGAGATCTGGGAGTCACCGTTGGGTCGGTGATGCGATCCATGGATTGGGGGTTATTTATGGTGGGGTCTGGTACGTTTGGCATAAGGCCGTTTGGCATAATGCCATTTGGCATTAGGACGTTTGGCATAAAGGACACTTGGCATAATGGACATTTGGCATAAAGGACGTTTGGCATAAAATGATTTCTGTAAAAAATGAGCCACATACTTAACGTCAAAAAAGAAGAAGTATTCTAAAGAAGGACAATACATTATAATGCAATAATTTTTCTGAATATAATAAGCAGGCAAGGATGATTTGCTGGAAAGAACCTTTACCGGAATCTAAATTGCTTGTATCGATAAAGAACAGCCTATGTACAAAAGAAGGAACATTCCCCTTCCGGAAAAAAATCAAATTCATGGAAGCAAAAGGTTATTTCGAAAATAAGAGATCTAAAATAATGCACCACTAACGAGTTTGCCTTCTTTCCATTGAAGGTTGTTCTTTAATTTTTCTACAGAGGGAAAATATATTTCACATATTCTTTATGCCAAACGTCGTTTATGCCAAACGTCCTTTATGCCAAACGTCCTTATGCCAAATGTCCTTATGCCAAACGGCCTTATGCCAAACGTACCAGACCCTTTATAGTGTTCGTGATAGATTGTGTGGTGAATAAGGTGAATAAGGTCAGGCGGCACAGCATGCTTTGGTTGCATAACTTATAGGCGTTATATATACACTGTGCTGTGAGTGGAAGTTGGAAGGGAGGGAAACGACTTTTTTCAATTCGTTTCTGGTTCTAGCGATGGCTATGAACATATGAATATATATGAGTTGTATATGTAGAGAAGAGAGAGCGAGAGAAAGTGGATAGAAAGATACAAAGTAGGATGAAAAGGACGGGCCAGGGATTGAACCCATGACCTTCTGCATACGAATCAGAAGCGGTAGCCACTAGACCACCAAGCCCGTCAAGGCTTTTCTTTGGTAATTAATTGAAGCGATTTATTCGCATTCCATTGCATGAATTTATCTGTTGTGTGGTAAGCACAATGATATACCATGCCCAGAAGGTCGAGCATCACTTGACTTTGAAGTGAATCAAACCCAAATCAAATGAATATGCAGTACCTGAAATACCTGAATCAATTAAATATGAGATGTATCAGACTTGTATCAGTAGAATTTGAAAAGATTCACACCTGAACACATTTATTTTACCAGAATCACTTTAATAATATAAAGTGATTCAGAACTGAACGACTTGATTATGAAGCGAATAAAACCTGAATCACTTAAATATGAATAGCACTCTCATTAGCTCTAACGGACGCTCTGTTCTAAAACTTTTTCTTCCTCTGTCGAAATAACTAAGATATTCTTTATAAACCACGTAACGCTATTGAAGGAGGGAATGGGTCTACAACAGTGTTACGGTGTTCACATAAAATTTCAAAATTTTCCACGCAGAAGATTTTCTAGAAGGTTCCGTACAGGAATTCTGGAAGAAATATCTGAAAGAATCGTGAGAAGATTCTCGACTGGCAGCTCGGCAGGAACCTGTGACAGAACTCCAGGAATTAGTGGAAAATTCCGAGAGGAATCCTTTGAAAAAAAATCCCATGAAGAGTTTTTCAAGGAATACTAGCAGGAATTCGGTCACTAATACTTAAAAGAATTCCCATTGGATTCTCTGAACTTTTGCCAATATAAAATTTCGAAAGAATAACGGGAGGAATCGGTGAAGGAAACTCGGGAAGACTTTTTGAAGAGATCCCATTAGAAATTCCGGCACATAAATAGCTAAAAACCCAGGATTGCCTGAAGAAGTCTCGTCAAAAATCTAAATTATTTCAGAATCCTTTTCTGGAGCAATCTTTTAAGGAATCACAGCAGGAAAACCGATTAGAATACCTAGGTTCGCCGGCAGTGCATTTGATAATGTACCTTTCGGTGCCATATTGGAAGCCGCACGGAGTCATGGTATATCTCCAATAATTGCCAAGTGGATTCATCAAATGCTCAAAAATCGATATCTCTTCTCGACATTGCGTCTAGCAGGGATTAGAACATTGAGTGTTTGTGGATGCCCCCAAGAGGGAGGCTTGTCATTCGGTTTATTTACCCATACAAGCTTCCTTGATTCTGAACTCAATGTGAGGTGCCTAGGAAAGCTTGGAATCAAGAATGACTCCAACGTACTTTACCTGTTCAGTCACATCGATTTCAGAATCAAATAGACGCAAAGGTCGAACGCCATTACGGTTTCGCCTTTCCGTGAAAAGAACAATAGATGTTTTACTCGGATTAACCGAAAGGCCATTTTGGCGACACCAACCCTCAACTACCTGAAGGGCGCTTTGCATCAGGTCGAAAAGGGTGGTGATACACATACCAACTAACAATGCTAGAGGTAATCGTCGGCAAAACCATAAGTAGGAAAACCGCTGTTATTGAGTTCCCTTAATAGCGTATCTACTATGAGATTTCACCAAAGCGGTTGCAAGACTCCCCCTTGGGGGCATCCACAAACACTCAATTTCCTAATCCCTGCTAGACGCAATGTCGAGAAGAGATATCGGTTTTTGAGCATTTGGTGAATCCAATTGGAAATCATTGGAGATATACCATGACTCCGTGCGGCTTCCAATATGGCATCGAAAGGCACGTTGTCAAAGGCACCCTCGATATCTAAGAAAACACCCAAACAAGATTGCTTTTGAGCGAAACCTTTCTCGATGTCGTAAACAACCTTGTGTAAAAGAGTCACAGAGGACTTACCAGATTGTTGGTTCACATGAAGAGGAACGATGGTCAGATGAGCAACACGGATTTGATGATCCATAAAGCGCAATGAGAGTCTAATAGAGGTGGCGAAGAAGATACTTCGTGAGCGTGAGATCCCGTGTCTGGTGCAAAACATGTCACTACTACAAGCAAAGCGAGCTCCCATAAGAACGCGTGTCAAATAGTGACGTCACTATTTGTGTTTACATTTTTCTTTCCTTACTAATACATAGCCATCTCTTCTTCTTCCCCACCTGTAATATACTCTCATTGCATAATGCGTTCTAAGCATTTCAGAAGAAAAGGGGTCAAACTGATAGGTCTGACCCAGTTGAACTTCACAGAATGAACTTCACAGTAATATCCCGCCATGATTTGGGAATATACCCCGTAGCAAAACTGCAAACAAGTATATTTTTTTTTTCAAAACATGTTTGAAACAGTGGCGTCTCGTAACCTCACTTTTAACCTGTTCAACGACTCTGAAACTTCAATTTACGGAGAATACAGGGTTAGAATCAAATGTAAAATGAGTGAAAACGGCTATTCTCGTCATTTTCTATTAAATACAAGTTATTTCTTGAGAAAATTGAGGAATTTGCACTTGTTGAACAGGCATCATCTAAATCACTTGGAGTGTCAATGGATGGTGAGTATCCATGAAATTTGGCCGCAACCAAAATCTGTAAAAAGATCCCAGTTTGTTGACCGAGGATTCCTGAAACGCAATGCTTGCGAAGTAACATTTAAATGTTCAAAAACGATGTAGCGATCATCAGATAAAGATTCTTCATCTGAAACATGCCATTGATCAGCTCATGACTAATTCTACTAGAGCAAAGCGTTATATCTAACACTTCCTGTCTAGCAGATACCATGAAGGGTGGGCGGTTGCCTATGCTAAGTAATGCAAGATCTGTACTACTTAAGTACTCCATCAAACTGGAGCCTCTCAAGTTAATGTCTGAGCTGCTCCAGATGATATGGTGAGCATTAGCATCACTGCCAACAATTAGCGGAAGACTTTTTGAAGTGCAGTAAGTATGCGATGACTTGTTTGAAAGCATCCGTAGGGGATGGTTCATTATTCGGTAAATAAACCGAACAATAAATGTGTTTTCTGTTGAGGTTTCCAACAGATACAACAATTGTGATAGCACATACATCTATGATGGTTAGTTCAGAGATGAGTGTAGCAACTTTTGCGTTGTTGACAAGCACACAGGCTCGAGGCATGACACGCGAATTTGCCACTTCATGTTTACTGAAAATAGCAAACACCGGGTTCACAAGGTTTCCTAGATAGAAATTCCCCTTACGAAAGTAAGGTTCTTGTATCTACTAAGGCCACTTAGGCTGTACCATTTTGCATAAGTCTGCAAATATTGATCGTTGCTGTTCTTTTATGCTGAAGATTGATCTGAGCTATCCTAACCGTAGCCACTACCCAAACTAGGAAAGATTAAACTCTTCGCAATAACAGCACAACAAAGAACAACAGCAATAAAACCAGATCGGTGTCGATTGGAAAACGCCAAAGGCGAGGATACACAGAATAGGGGCTGTCCATAAACCACGTGGTCATGCGGGGGGGGGGTTCGGCCAATGACCATTTTGTATGGACGAAAAAAAAATTTTGTATGGACTAATGACCACGGGGGGGGGGGGGGGGGGGGGGTTGAGAAGTCCAAAAAAATGACCACGTGGTTTATGGACAGCCCCATACACTGTGTAAATCGCATAATGCGAAAACATATAGGTGAAAATTTAAACTAATTAACAACATCTTCATAATCCCGCCCTCATTTGGCCTCAAGTGAGACTAAAGAAACACATGGTCCACTGCACCATTGCTCCGGTTAGCGCAGTAAGGGCAACATACTGTAGAGGGCGCCCTGGTATTCCACAGGCTCCGTTAGCGGTTAGGTTTTTATTAGACCCCCCTAGCCATTCATTTCTAGGCACGGTAAGCATAAAGCCGCATCACACCATGAATTAGGGGTCACCAATTGGTGGATTCTTACCACCGGAACAGGCGGTCCGTAGTGTTATTCTTAGCCAATTGAGACAATCGCTACCGACACTACACTGCTATCTAGGCTGATCGAGAAAAGAAGGTAATATTGATGATCAACTTCATACGGGCTCGAACAGCCGTAAAGTAAACCGTAAACCGAAGGGCAGGAATCTATTTAGTACTAGCTTACCCGGCAAACTTTGACTTGCCAAGCTGTGGTGGTTTGACAACTGTTGAGGACATCGCAGCAACGCACTCTAGATTGATTTCAATAGGAGGCAATCAGTGAAGTACTAGATTGAAAGTAGTGAGCTGGATTTTTGTATGGTGAGATGTTCAATTCTCCATTTCTGCAATGAAATGGTTCAAACAGCGTGGGTATTATGATTTCTTGACTAATTTGATGCTGTTTGAGCAAAAGTTTGTGTAACTGTGTTGTTGAAGTTGCATGAAATAAATAATACAACAACAAAGTTACCCAAACTTTTGCTCAAACAGCATCAAATTAGCCAAGAAATCATATAACCCACGCTGTTTGCACCAATTCATTGCAAAAATGGAGAATTGAACATCTCACCATACAAAAATCCAGCTCACTACTTTCAATCTAGTACTTCACTGATTGCCTCCTATTCAATCATGCCAAATTTCTACCCGGCTCATGAAAAATCAGTATTTTTACATTCATTGTACTTCTTGAATGATTTTCGTAACTTTTTCTGCATATAAACACAGCCACCATGAAAACGAATCGAACCGTGCAAGAGCCATCCTAATCGGTTCAGCCATTTGTGAGTTTTGTTGCCTCAAAGGGATTTCAAACTCATTTTTATATATATACAGGGGATGGCCAAAATGTTTGGGATAGGCAACTTTTTTTCTCCCACAAAAAAATTCAACATGCTGTAACTTTTCATACAGTGCATCAAAAAATCTCAAATTTTGACTGTTTGTCAACCTATTATATGTGCATCATTGGTACAAATTTGGGCTCGATTGATTAATGTTTCGCAAAGTTAGAACCGTACGGGTAAAACACTATTTTTCAGATAACTCATTTTTGAGCTGTCATATCTCGGAAACCAGTGAACCGAATTGAATGAATTTTTTAACGTTTATCAACAATATATTGATACTTAATACGACGTTATAAAATGTAATATTTTCTCACGGCGAATTAAGTTATACCGGGTTGACATTTTTACCCATATAGAGGAAAATAACTCAAATTTACAACACCACACAAAAATTACTAAATATGTTCTTTCTTCAATCTAAATAGGCTCTAATATATCTGATCAGAGATAACTTGAGAACAGAAGTTGAAAATCTTTTTATATCAACACTAAAATTTATTGACACTGATGTAAAAATATTACATTTTTTCGAGAAAAATCCAAAAAGTGTCAATCCATGATAACTTTTTTCAACGCTTAAAAAGTACCTATGTTTTAGCAGTTTGTGAAGCACTTACATATGGTTAGTGTACGTTCAAAATTTCATTCAATTCGGTTCACTCGTTTCCGAGATATGACAGCTCAGAAATTAGTTGTCTAAAAATAGTGTTTTACCCGATCGGTTCTAACTTTGCGAAACATTATTTAATCGAGCCCAAATTTTTACCAATGATGCACATATAATAGGTTGACAAACAGTCAAAATTTGAGATTTTTTGATGCACTCAATGAAAAGTTATAGCTTGTTGAACTTTTTTGTGAGAGAAAAAAAGTTGCCTATCCCAAACATTTTGGCCACCCCCTGTAGATAGATAGATAGATTACATCAATCATATTTCTCCAGAATACGCAGTTCGTGGCTGGCGTTATCCATCCTCGGTCACGCCCGATGCTCGCCAAGTCATGCTCCGCTCTGATCCACCCATAGTGCTTTCTGCACTCCACGCCTTTTAGTGCCAACCTCTGTCGCGAACACCAATTTTGCAGGGTTGTTGTCCGGCATTCTTGCAACATGCCCTGCCCAGCGTATCCTTCTGGCTTTGGCCAACTTCTGGATGCTGGATTCGCCGTAAAGTGCAGCGAGTTCGTGGTTCATGCTTCTCCGCCGGTACACACCAAAGGGTAAAGGGTAACATAGGTATGTGTAGTTCCCGGGATCCTACATAATTCCTTCGAGGTTTTCCCGGTGGAAACAGGAGTTTCTCTCAGAATGTTGCTCAGATGTTACCGCGGAATTTCTCCTAAAGTTTTTCTCGGGATTTCTCATGAATGATTTTCCGCGATTCCTCCCGGTATTTCTCTTGGGATTACCCCAGAGTTTCTACAGGGCTTTCCCTAGAATTTCTGCTAGAGTTCTTCCAAAGGTTTCTTCTGCTTCTTCTTCTTTATGGCTTGACGTTCACAAGTTCCAAGGCCTGCCTCTCTTCAACTTAGTGTTCGTAGAGCACTTCCATAGTTATTAATTGAAGGGCTTTCTTTGCCTGCCATTGCATGAAATTATACATTGTGTGGCAAGTACAATGATACACTATGCCCAGGGAGTC
The DNA here is from genome assembly GCF_035046485.1 of Aedes albopictus. Lineage (NCBI taxonomy): Eukaryota > Metazoa > Arthropoda > Insecta > Diptera > Culicidae > Aedes > Aedes albopictus. The sequence continues at coordinate 78,521,284 of NC_085138.1, read as the reverse complement.
GAGAAAATTGTCCCGACCGGAACGGGAATCGAACCCGCCGTCTCCGGATTGGCGAACCATAGCCTTAACCACTAGGCTAAGTGAAGACCCCCAAGGGTTTCTTCAACAGTTTTTCACGGATTCGGCATTTCTTTTCCGAAGTTTTCTCCTGTAATTCCTTCAAGAAATTTTCGTAAGTTTTGCTTATAGAGTATTTGCGTATTTGTTTTGTTCCGATGTTCCTTTTGGGATTTCTGCAGGAGCTAATGCTGATATTTCTTCCTGGAAGTTCTTCCTGCGATTTCTTCCACAGTTTTCCAGGCTTTTTCTCTCGGTTGTTTAGCATGATTCATCTTCCAGACACTCTGGAAGCATATCAGGTGAATCTCTGCGAGAAATCCCGAGAGGTACTCCTACAGAGAATTCGTAAAAAAAACCCTGCAGATATCCTGAAGGAACTTAGGTAGAAATCCCAAAAACTCTCTACGAAATCATTGTCTATCGAAATCAATGAGCTCTTTCAAATGTTAGTTCTCAAATACGTATCAATAATTTTAATGCTATTTTGGTCGAACATGTGTTCTCAGTGAACAATAAACGTTCGACCTTGACGAACTCCGGCCAATTTGTTTGTCTCGCAGATGGTATGAACATTGCACAATGGTCCACGAACCAGATTTACGAGGAAAGATGCATGCAGCGCCTTCAAATGATTTTAGACCAATATGGTCTTCTACAAAGTTGTTCCTAAAAATAAGGCCCTGTTTTTTATTAGGGTGGTCCATATGTTTAAATAAATTGGCAAGCAAACTTTTTTATTTGCAAGAATAACTGTGTACATTCTTCGGGAAACATAAAAAAATATCTTTTGCCCGCATTCAAAAGAAGAAATGTTGATATAAAACATATCAAAAAATTAAAGGGGTGTTATTTTTGTAACTCAAGTGAAAAATACTTGAAAAGTGCCAATTTTTTTCTAGAAAATCATCAATATCTTTTGAACGGAATGACGTAGCAACATTCTCAGCGCACGAATGTGCGTTTTTTAAAGCTCTAAAACTGGTTCTTAGACAACTTTGATGAGAAATTTGAAACAAAAAAGATAAAGGGATTAAACTGTTTTGACCAAATTTGGAGCATTTTCCCATAGTTTTCATAGAGTGACACTAGAACAAACCGTTTTATTGCTTTATCTTTTTTGTTTCAAATTTCTCATCAAAGTCGCCTAAGAACCACTTTTAGAGCTTCCAAAAACGCGCATTTTCGTGCGCTGAGAATGTTGCTACGTCAATCCGTTCAGAAGATATTGATGATTTTCTAGAAAAAATATGCACTTTTCAAGTATTTTTTACTTGAGCTGAGCTTGAGCTTGAGCTTGATTGACCGCCCGTGGATGCTACTCCAGTATCGCCAGACCAGCTACACTCACACAAGGACCAATCAGATAACTGCCGGGGACTAGCAGGCATCTTCAGTGTGTGAGCGTTGGTGATCTTCTATTTTTAGGCGACAATGGCGCCTGCCACGTCAGGTTGCAGGTCAATGTGGGGAAGGGGTAAGGAAGTGATGATTGCAATCGTTTGTATCCACATCTGGCCGAATATACCTCTGCGCCAGCACAAATTCATGCGGATGTTGGAGTGTTGGTGGGAATTGGTTGGCAGAAGGTTCACACATTGGTGTGTGGATACCAGGGGAAGGTGATAGAATTGTGTGTTTTTTATTATTTTGAAGATGTGCGGCACAGTTCGCTTGATTGCATAATTTGTAGGCGTTTTCTAATAGGATTGTGACACTGTGCTGTGAAAGTTTGGAAGAAAGGGGAAACGGCTTTTTCAATCCGTTTGTGTTCTAGCGACGGCTATGAACATGTTTATATACATGAGTTGTATACGTAGAGAGCAGAGAGAAAATATATAGAAAGATATAAAGTAGGAGGAAAAGGGACGGGCCAGGGATTGAACCCAGGACCTTCTGCATATAAATCAGAAGCGGTAGCCACTAGACCACCAAGCCCGTCAAGTATTTTTTACTTGAGTTACAAAAATAACACACCTCTAATTTTTTGATATGTTTTATAACAACCTTTTTTCTTTTGAATGCGGGAAAAAGATATTTTTTATGTTTGCCCCAACCCGTCATAACACCTTTTAAAAAAACTATGATTTTTTAAGAAAAATGCCTGTAATTTTTGAACCAAAAGAGATAACGATCATCTCAGCGCACGAAACGACACGTCTTCAAATACTCTACAAGTGTTTCTTGGGCGACTTTGATGAAAAATCGAAACTGAAAAAGTAAAGGCCAGAAAACCGGTTTTTCTTGAACCACCCTAAGCTTATTCAGAAAAATACCTCTAGATCGGTCAATTTTAAAGCTACATAAAAAGTGTCTTCGGCAAACTTGCTCAAAGTTGATAGATCTACAACTTTCCCGAAGAATGTATACAATTATTCTTGCAAATAAAAAAGTTTGCCAACCGATTTCTTTGAAAATATGGACCACCCTAATTTTCATGCACATTGGAAAGAGGGCCTTATTATTAGGGACAACTTTGTAGAAGACCATATTTGCCTAAAAACTCATTTGACGGCGTTGAATGCATCTTTCCTCGTAAATCTGGTTCGTGGACCACTGTGCATTGCATTGTGAGAAGAATCAAACAGTTACAGCTCCGTTCCAACCTGACAGGTAAAGTAGTAGTCGAGATGGAAATAATTGCTTACTCTAGAATTGGTCCCACATTACCGATTGAGTTTTTGGTTATACTGTATGTAAAGGTTTGGCAATTGACTGAATTCTGAATTACAAGATGTGAGTCATTCGCTCGAGTACCCTTCATAAATGTTCGCATAAAAACAAACTTCCATGCGTGTTACCTGCCTGCTTGCCACCGCCTTAGGTTCATCAACCTGGCCAGTGTCAAAGTTGTGCCTTATCCTCCCACGGCCATTATTCAATATTGCTCACTTTCATGAGTGTGCTAATTGCTTTGGTAATCATACGGTGGTACCTCGAACTGCTGCCTTCCGAGACGGCCCCTGACTAAGACTACCGCAAACGCCCCCTCATCATGGTCTACCGAGTGCTTGGTTCGAGTAGTTTGGTTTGGTCATCCTTCATTATTACCTCAACACACGTGCCGAGCATACCTTAAAACTCTTTCCGACGGGCGACCGCGACACGGACGGATGGTACCTACTCTCATGCCGATGCATTCACCTCACGATCAAACGAGTGAATTGACTGCGGAGCGGAGTGCCGCGGCCTCAATCGTCGTCGTCGTCGGCGTGTAATCTTCGCGCATCTGCCCAAAATTTGAACGGTTCAGGCAACAAACAGATGCATGCACCACAGGCAAGCAGAGAAAGAGTGAACGCGGCTCCTAGGAGGTTGAAAACAAAATTGCAAAATGCACGCCACTGTTGGCTGCTGCCACCGCCGCGCCAGCCACCACCAAATTGGCACTAATTTCGATCGAAACGAGAATGAAGAGGGCGCGTGCTGGCTGGTGGGCACGTGATTTTGGGAATTCATTGCATTGGGCGATCCTTGTGAAATAATGAGATAATGAGAATGTGTTCTTTTGGGTGGTAATTGTCCAAAAGAAACAGAAAGGGAAATTGAAAATGATGAAATTGGCTTATTTTCAACTAGGTCTCTCGATTGGGAATTTCGTTTGAGGGTCGATTTCTATTTTATGTGTTCATTAAGGTGAAAGAACTTGAGCGTTTTATACAGGGCGAATTTTGCTTGCGTTTGCAAGTCATCTAGAGCATAAAATCTAACACAACCTGGGGGGTCAATTATTCTGAAGCATATGGGAAACCGCGACATTTCCGGCCGAGTGGATGCAAGGCGTCTTAGTCAAGGTACTCAAAAAGGGTGACCTTACTGTATGTTATAATTAGCGTGGCATCATGTTATTGTGTAAGGTTAACCGGGGCAAGTTGAAACGGGTGGGGCAAGATGAAACGCGAAGTTTTGAAATAGATTTCAATACAATTTGGAAATATATCCTTCGCTAAAAGATTGTTTGAATCAATATCTACGTGTTATGGCGATCGAACTGTTTATCATCATTAGAAAACATTATGTTAACCCGCTGTTTCATCTTGCCCCACCCGTTTCAACATGCCCCGGTGTTCCTTATCGTTTTCAAAGTCCTCTGCAAAGTGATCCTTAATCGGATACAGGAAAAGATTGACGCAACTCTCCGACGGCTGCAAGCAGGATTCCGTGACAGATGATCCTGTGTGGACCATATTGTCACGCTCCGTATCATCTTGGACCAAATGAATGAATTCCAAGAGTCTCTCTACTTGGTGTTCATTGATTATGCAAAAGCTCTCGACCGTCTCAATCACGAAAACATGTAGGAAGCTCTCAGGCGCAAGGGTGTCCCTGAGCAAACCATCGACCTCATTGAAGCACAGTGCAGGGCATTTTCGTGCCCTGTGAGTATTAACGGTGTCATGTCCGATCCCATCCGGATCGTTGTTGGAGTGAGGCAAGGATTTATACTATAACCGCTACTGTTCGAAATCGTGGGTTGCTGTGGCAGTTCATCAGCATGGAGCACCTAAATGACTTCGAATTGGCTGAAGACGTTGCTTTTCTAGCACAACGGCGCTCTGATATGCAGAGCAAGCTCGATGATCTCGCCAATCGCTCCTCGGCGGCAAGTCTTACTTACCAACAACGTCAACAAGACCAAATCGTTGGATTAATACACACGGTCAACTCTTCCAGCTTTACGGTAGCTGCTCAGGCAGTGGACAATGTTGAAAGCTTCCGATATCTTCATAGCCAAATGGCGGCCGATGACGGCACCAAGATCGACATAGGTGCACGGATCAAGAAGGGCGAGGGCTGATTTTGCTAGTTTAAGAAATGTATGGATAAACAACCAGATTAGTCGACGCATCAAAATCCGAATTTTCAACTCGAATGTGAAATCTGTGCTGCTGTACGCCAGTGAAACTTGTGTGTATCAATGGAGAACACTTAACGGTCTTCATCAATAAATGCCTGCGGGGTATAATTTGTGCATGGTGGAGTTCAATATTGCAAAAGGATCGCATTAGCCTAAAAACCATCGTGCCAAAATTTGGAGTCCGTATCTTAAGGCAGAACAGTTCTGCCACCGTTCCGAATGTTCTGGTGATAACGCCCATGTCGTCCACGAAGCACACACATTGACCGGATTTTGTGAAAATCGTACCCCATAGCTCTGTGCGGTCGATACTGTCGTATGCCGCCTTGAAGTCGACCTTAGGACGTGGTATTCACGGCATTTCTGGAGGATATGCCGTACGGTGAAGGTCTGGTCCACTGTCGACCGGTCGTCGATGAAGCTGGCTTGATAACTTCCCACGAACTCATTCGTTTTAGGTGACAGAGTACGGAAGATTTGAACCAACCTCGGGTAACAAATCTCTCTAATAAAGACATCTTTCAACCTGTTTTGGACTAAAACAAAAATGGGTTTCTAGAATTTCAATCTTGGCTACTGTTTGCGACTTGTCCCATCGCATCGGGGGGCATCCGGAACCGATTCGGGGATGAACCGGAGAAGGGCATATTCAGAGGAGATAAATTTGAGTTTGAGAATGACAGACCCGGTCAGGGTGGCATTTCGAATCCAGATTAGCTTTCTATTCCGCAGAATCGTAACATATGCTGCGGCTAAGTTGGTTAAAGCTCCGGACTAGCAAAACGGAATCGTGGGTTTGTATCCCACTAATCTTCTTCTTCTTCTTTATGGCTCTACGTCTCCACTTAGACTTGGCCTTCCTCGCTTCAGTTTAGTGTTCTTTGAGCACTTCCACAGTTATTAATCGAAGGGCAACAACAAGGTGAACAACAAATCACAGTGCAGGTAACGCAGCTGAACCTGAACCACTGTGATGCGGCTCAGCAACTGCTTTGTCAGGCGGTTTCTGAGTGGGAGACGGATATCGCCATCATTTCGGACCCATACCGAGTACCCGCCGGCAACGGCAACTGGGCCTCGGATGGGACCAGGAAAATGGCGGCGATATGGACGACGGGTAAATACCCCGTGCAGGAGTTGGTACCTATGAGGGCTTCGTGGTCGCCAAAGTAAAAGGGGTCTTCTTCTGTAGCTGTTATGCGCCTCCGCGGTGGCCGATCGAGCGGTTCACGCAAATGCTGGATCGCTTAACGACCGTGCTAACAGGGCGAAGGCCGGTGGTAATAGCGGGTGACTTTAATGCCTGGGCTGTGGAATGGGGAAGCCGTTTCACGAACCAGCGGGGTCAGATCCTGCTAGAAACACTGGCCATCTTAGATGTCGACTTGGCTAACGTCGGTACCAAGAGTACCTATAGTCGAAACGGAGCGGAGTCAATTATTGACGTGACCTTTTGTAGTCCTGGTGTTAAAACACCAAGTGGCTACACTTTCTTTCAGCTTTATAGAACAGCTCAAGCTAAAATATATTTCAATATTAAGGAGGAAATCAGACAATCTACTGTACAATACTTACAATTTGGTGTAGGCTTAGTATTCTTAGGTTAAGTTTGAATAAGGATCAGTTAGTGTTTACTGGACGCTGTAATAGTAGATATACGTTTTAGTTTAAATTCGGTAAAGAATAATCCCAATCCAACTCACAAGCTTAATACAATTCGCTTTTTCAGTAATTATGCGGCTCGAATATTCTCGACCTAAGCTTTCGTACACTACCTATAGGAACAATTTGGGGTTATTCGCATCACCGATATTTAGCTATTAAATTCAACGTTTTCACCTTTAGTATAAGAAATCCACAACAGCGTATGATACGAATTCAGTAGCAATAATAACTTATAACTATAACTGATGTTTTAGGATAATCAAATTAATTTTAATTTAGGTTTAGATAGACACTCGTAGATCACCACGTTGAGGTAACTTTTGATTACGGTTTTGTTGTTATTGCATTATCATCGTTGCGTCCTGCTGTCATCGATATCCCCTTATCACATGGGTTAGTGTGAGTGACTCTATCAGAGCCGGACTCAGTCGGCTGTACAGTGAGGCGTGGCGATGCAGCAACATTCCCGCCTCCGTAACACTGCGTGTTCAAAGCAGTTTTACCAGAAGATATCACGTCTAGTACAGCCAGCTTGCACGCCGGCCTTCTCATAAACCCTGTACTTGTTTGCACAGTTGCTCGCCGCACCCGTCCGTCTGGCCCTGGCTGCATTTCGGTTACTCGTCCACGAATCCAGCTGTTCCGTTTTGAGGCCTCCGCTACAAGTACTAAGTCTCCCACTTCGATGGGCTTGGTATCGCAGAACCATTTAGTCCGCCGGCAGATGGTCGGCAAGTATTCTTTCAGCCAACGGTGCCAAAAGATGTCCAACTGATGACATATCTGCTTCCAGTTGTTCGAAACTGCTTCACGATGATCGGTGGGGTTCTTTGGCGGTTGCTTGACTCCTTTTGAGCTTCCGAGTAAGAAGTGGTTCGGTGTTAGAGCTTCTTGTTCTTCCGATTCCAACGGTAGGTAGGTCAGCGGTCGAGAGTTGACAATACTCTCCGCTTCCGCCAGCAATGTTAGCAATCCTTCATCGTTTAACTTACGGCCAGTGTCGATGTTCTCGATAGCGGCTTTCACGGAGCGCACCATCCTTTCCCAAGCTCCGCCCATGTGCGGGGCTGACGGCGGATTGAAGCACCACTTGGTGTTGGAGTTTGTAAAGGTCTCTGCTAATCCGTTGTTGATTTGCTCTTTAAGCAGTTTCTCGGCACCTTGAAAATTGGTGCCGTTGTCACTATAAACTTCTAGAGGTGCTCCACGGCGCGCGACGAAACGACGAAAACAAGTGATGCAGCTCTCGGTACTCAGGCTGTGTGCCACTTCGAGGTGAACTGCTCTTAAGGCGAAACTGGAAGCATTTCCTCACTTTTTGGTTTTTGATTTTTTATTAAATAACGAAGCGATATTTTCAAAATCGGTTTTCGTACACATGTAGAGGATGGATCAAGGTATCTTCTGATTTTTTTCGTAGTGGAAAATGTTTTTCGTTTTTTCAGAAACCATTTTTGAACGAAATTTCACAAAAAAATGGTTTATGCAAAAAATGGAAAACATTTTCCACCTCAAAAAAATTCAGAAGATACCTTGATCCATACTCTACATGTGTACGAAAACCGATTTTGAAAATATTGCTTCGTTATTTAATGAAAAATCAAAAACCGAAAAACTGGGAAAATGTTTCCAGTTTCGCCTTAAAGTTAGGCACGTAAATAGGGCCACCCAGCGTTTTACGTGACTACGTCCTACCTTCACTAGTACTGGCCCGAAGTAGTCTACACCCACATTTGTAAACGGTCGTTCAAAAGACGCCAGTCTGGCGGCTGGCAATGGTGCCATCTTCGGCGGAGATGGCAGACATTTGTAAATTTTACACCATTGGCAAGTTCTTGCTGTTTTGCGTACTGCAGCGCGAAGTTGCGGTATGTAGAAATTTTGCCGCACTTCGTTCACGACGGTTTCGGCATTTATATGATGGTTTCGGCGATGATAGTGATCCAGAAGGAGAACTGTTACTCGATGTGACTTCGGTAGAATTATCGGGAACTTGGTATTAAATCCAACGTAGGAGGCTGAGCCGATACGCCCGTTTTGCCGCAGTACTCCGAATTCGTCAAAATAGGGTGACAAATTGGCGATAGGTGATGATTTCGACACTTCTGATTTCTCTGCTTTTAGTTGTAAAATCTCACTCGGAAACGATTCTTCTTGAGCGAGTCGCCAAAGAGTGTTCTCAGCCTCACGAATTTCTTCAGAGTTCAGCGGCCCTATGCGTCGCTGTTTTTTCGTCCTCCGTACATTGTAGATGAACCGCAAGGTATAGGCAGTCGCTCTTAGTAGCCGAGCCCAGCGAGAGAACCGCTCAATTGGTATTGACGGTTCATGTCGCGTGACTTCGTGAACGAAACAGGTACGAATTTCTTCCTCTGTACAAAGGTTCCTCACGTGATGTTGTTGTGGCCACTGCTGCTCGGAAGAATGCAGAAACTGTGGTCCTTGAAACCACCTTCCGTTGGGAGAAAGATAGGGGCCACTGCCCCACTTCGTGGCTTCATCTGCAGTATTCATTTTGGTAGGAACCCATTTCCATTCGCTAGCTTCTGTTGTCGTGAGAATTTCTCCAATACGGCAGGCTACGTACTGTCGGTATCTACGTGCGTCTGATCGAATCCATGCTAGCACTGTGCTGGAGTCCGACCAGAAAACCCTTCTTTCGATTGAAATAACGTGGTTCTCACCAATAAAGGACGCTAACCTAGCGCCAAGGACGGCCGCCTGCAGCTCCAAGCGAGGTATAGAAAGTGGCTTAAGGGGGGCCACTTTGGTCTTCGCCGCGATGAGGCTACAGATGACCGTTCCATCGAAAAGTGTGAAGCGGAAGTAGGCAGCAGCAGCGTAGGCTTCTTCACTTGCATCCACGAAGAGGTGAAGCTGGACAGATTCCACTGCCGAAGAGACAGATTTGCCGATATAGCAGCGGGGAAGGCGAATGGTGTCTATCTGATTCAGGACGCATATCCATTTCATCCAGTGGTCGAACTCTTCATCGCCGATTTCCTCGTCCCAATCCTTACCAGAGCGCCATATCGATTGGATTAAAATCTTTCCATGCACGGTGTACATGGCTAACAGTCCGAGTGGATCGAACAGAGACATGACGCATCTAAGTACTTGACGCTTGGTCGGCCGCCGGCCGTCATCGATGATCGCAGCTATGTCCTTCCGCATTTGCGTTGAAAATGCCAGCACGTCCTCCGTTGGTAACCAAAGCATACCGAGAATCCTCTCCGTTACACCGCTGTTTTCTAGTTGCAGATCTTTCGTCGTTGGAACCGTCGTTTCTCCAAGATGGGTGAGAACTTCGGCAGAGTTGGAGCGCCAACCCCGGATTTCAAAACCGCCTCTTCCGTGGATCATTTTCACTTCTGAGGCTACTCGTCGAGCTTCTTCCACCGTGTCGAAACTGTCCAAGTAGTCGTCCACGTAATGGCACTTGGTAATGCCTTCCGCTGCCCTGGGATAGTCCTGCGCAAAGTCCTCTGCGTTTCTGTTCTTAATGTATTGAGCGCTACAAGGAGAGCAGGTAGAGCCAAAGGTGGCCACATCCATGAGATATACATCAGGTTCCCGGCTCGAGTCTTCCCTCATCAGGAATCTCTGTGCATGGCGGTCTTCTGGCCGAATGCGGAGCTGGTGAAACATTTCACGGATGTCGGCGCTGACCGCCACGGCCTTTTCCCGGAAACGAAACAGAACTCCAGGGAGAGAGTTCAATAGATCCGGTCCTTTAAGAAGAACAGTATTGAGGGAAACGCCGTCCACTTTGGCAGCCGCATCCCAAATTAGCCTAATCTTTCCGGGCTTCTTCGGATTGGTGACAATTCCAATAGGCAGATACCAAGTTCGACGAGGATCAGCTGCCAAGAGTTCTTCTTCCGTGGCACGATGAGCATAGCCCTTCTTTTCGTAATCCTGGATTTGTTGAACTACGGTCGCCTTCAGCAGGGGTTCTCGGGACATTCTTCTTTCTAGGCATTCCAACCGCCGAAGAGCCATCGGATAGCTTTCCGGAAATTCGAAGTGATCAAATCTCCAAAGCAGCCCGGTTTCAAACCTATCGGGCAAACGTACAGTAGTCTCGTGTAGAATCTTCCTTGCTCGCACATTTTCAGCTGACTCCAGTTGTACCGCCTGCTTGGTACCCGTTTCTTCTTGTTCGAAGTACTGCTTGACAACGTCGTGTAGGTCCATCTCCGGCTCCGATTGCATGATGTGACAGCTTACTCCAACGGATTTCGTGTTGCTACTTCCCCCGTAGACGCACCAACCGAGTCTTGTCTTGGTGGCGACGGGGTCACCTTGATGTCCTTCTCGTAGTTTTAGCGGCAGTGACAGATTCAGCTGGTCGAGTCCAATAAGCAGGCGTGGGACCGCGTCCTCATATCCAGATATGGGAACCCCTTTCAAGTGGGGGTATTTTTGTGTTAGCCGGTCCACATTTAGCGACTGTATCGGAAGCTTTAGTTCGGACACTGTTCTAGCACTCCGAACTGAAAAGGACTTGCTACCAGACATCCCCGATATTCTGAAGGAAACTTCTTCAGAATCTGCTTCACATCGAGTTACGTTGCTAGTCCAGTTCAGGTACAATTTTCCCTTTGGTCCGGACTCACCGAGTTGTTGGGCTATTGATTTTTCAATCAACGTTAGGTCGGAACCATCATCTAGAAAGGCATACGTATGTATTTTGCCGGCCTTCCCTGTAAGCGTTACGGGGACGACGCGGAACAGCGTTTTCGATAGCTGGTCCCGATGTGAATGGTTTTCGGCGGTGATAGGTCCAACTTGGTTCTCCGACTTAGAGTGCAGTAGGGGGTGGTGCTTGTATTCACAGCCATCGATACCACATTTAGTCGACAGCCGGCAGCGATTGCGGCCGTGTGGGTTTAGACAAGTGCGACATAGCTTGAGCCTATGGATACTGCTCCAACGATTCTCAATGTTGAGATCCAGGAACTGTCGGCAGTCTTTGATTCGATGATCTGGTTTCTCGCAGACTGGACAGTGGCGTGATGTCGTTTCTGGTTTCGTTCCCGTGTTTGTACTAGGCTGACTGCTATTGTTGTTCGATGCATGTGCATAGAGCTGCATCTTCTCTTTCGGTTTACCCGTTCTCTTCGGGTCGGTTGCTCGACGATCGCCTGAATAGTTCACCAGTTTGGTCACTTGACTCGCCGCCGTAACCATGTGTGACATGTACGTTGCGAAACTTTGCAGTGTGACGTTTGCTACGGTTTGCTTGTACATCGCCCATTGGAGCTTCATCTGGGAGGGCAGTTTGTCTTCGAGCTCCTGCAGTAAGGAGGGGTTGTTCAGGTGAGCTGTTTCTCCTGACGCTTGCAGGTGGTCGCAGAGACCTTGCAGTTCCATTCCGAACTCGATCACCGTTTCGAGGCGTTCCATCCTTGGGGCTGGAGTTTGTCGCACTCTGTTCAGCAGAGCGGTTATTAGCAACCCTGGGCGGCCGAACAACATCCGCAATGTTTCCACCACTTGGGGCACCGAGGCGGGCAACAGCAGGCGGCTGCGTACTGATTCCCTAGCATGCCCTTTCAAGCATCGCTGCAGCCTGATGAGGTTTTCGGCGTTGCTGAACCCGCAACTCTCTGTGGTGATTTCGTACTGACTAATAAATATTGGCCAGTCCTCTGGGTTGCCGTCGAAATCAGGAAGATCCCGAGACATTACACGCCGAGCTGCAATTTGCGCATGAGTAGGCCCGTGCGCTGCTATTTCGGGCGTATCTTCGAAATTCATCCTGGAATGTTGTCTCGATTCGCTGTACATCACGTTTCTGGGCGGTGCGGCAGGGGTTTGCTCGAAAGGATCTGCTTGCGGTCCGTTCGGTACTGGAGGTGCTACCTGTCGCACTCTGGCGGTACTTCTACGGGGACGATGGTCAATCTCCAACACGGACGGGGCGTACACGAAGGGTAGCGGTGGTACATCGATACTGGCGTCGTCTTCCGCGATGCTGCCTGGGGGCGCCGCCGGCGCTGGATAAGATGGCCGTCGTTGACGAAGTGATGGTGTAGGGAACGATGCTCGTGGCGTAGGAGTTGGGCGTGCGTAAGGCGCGATATTCTGCTCGGCGGTTGGGAGGAGAGCTGGTGTTTCTACTTGGGGAAGAAAGTTCTTGTTCGATCTGGGTCGAACAGGCAGCGTAGATTGATCACCCGCAAGGTAGGACGAAACTGGATTTCTATCTCCACGAATATCTGCATTTTGGAGAGCGGTTTCCGGATTTGGTGCCTGCTTGATCGCATCATTCGGCGTACTGCCGCTGGGCTCCTTGGTTCCGTCATTCCGCATCCATTGCATGATGCTTTCGCGATTGCTCCTACGGCTTCTGCTGCTCTTGACGCTTCCTTGATCATCTGCTTCCTGCATTTCCAGCAAGCTGAATTTTTCCTGTAGAAAGGTTTTCTCCAATTCTTCTTCCTCCATTATCTGCTGCCGTTCTTGCTCTAATCGCTTCTTCTCCAGGGCCTTCTCCTGGAGGAACCGTTTACGACGGATTTGCTGCTCCTCCTGCAGTCGTTGCAGCTCTAGCGCTTCACTGGCCGTCGATGAACGGCTGCTAACACTGATGGGTAAACAGTCGTCGCAAGCCCAATGTCGATTTTCGACCGATCGGGTTACACCCACGCAACTGAAGTGGTAGCAATCTTCGCACTCCTCGCATTGGACCATAGCGTCGGCCCAGTCCGGACGGTTGCAGGCCGGACACACACTCGTAGTGACATTCTGGACGGTGCTCTCGAGATTGGCCGCGTGATTGGTATTATGAGCCATCTTAGACTCAAATTCTTGAGTTTTGTTAAAACACCAAGTGGCTACACTTTCTTTCAGCTTTATAGAACAGCTCAAGCTAAAATATATTTCAATATTAAGGAGGAAATCAGACAATCTACTGTACAATACTTACAATTTGGTGTAGGCTTAGTATTCTTAGGTTAAGTTTGAATAAGGATCAGTGAGTGTTTACTGGACGCTGTAATAGTAGATATACGTTTTAGTTTAAATTCGGTAAAGAATAATCCCAATCCAACTCACAAGCTTAATACAATTCGCTTTTTCAGTAATTATGCGGCTCGAATATTCTCGACCTAAGCTTTCGTACACTACCTATAGGAACAATTTGGGGTTATTCGCATCACCGATATTTAGCTATTAAATTCAACGTTTTCACCTTTAGTATAAGAAATCCACAACAGCGTATGATACGAATTCAGTAGCAATAATAACTTATAACTATAACTGATGTTTTAGGATAATCAAATTAATTTTAATTTAGGTTTAGATAGACACTCGTAGATCACCACGTTGAGGTAACTTTTGATTACGGTTTTGTTGTTATTGCATTATCATCGTTGCGTCCTGCTGTCATCGATATCCCCTTATCACATGGGTTAGTGTGAGTGACTCTATCAGAGCCGGACTCAGTCGGCTGTACAGTGAGGCGTGGCGATGCAGCAACACCTGGCTTAACAAGTAGTTCGAACTGGAGAGTAGATGAGGGCTACACTCACAGCGACCACCTGGCGGTTCGCTACAGTATCGACTACAACAACAGCAGACAGCGGATAGAAGAAGAGGCGGCTAGGCCAAGGCCAAGCCCTCGTAGGTGGAAGACATCATACTTCGACGAAGAGGTATTTAGGGAAGCGCTCCGCCGTGAGCGGAACTTACTCGGTTTAGACGGCGACGAGCTGGTAGCGGTGCTCTCACGTGCGTGTGATGCGACCATGCCTAGGCGAGTCCACCCTAGAAATGGGAGGCCACCGGCGTACTGGTGGACCGACGCGATTGCGGACCTGCGCCGCGCCTGCCTACGGGCTAGGCGGCGGATGCAGCGAGCACGATCAGAGGAAGAGCGAAACGAACGGCGGGTGGTGTTCGCCGCTGCAAAAGCCGCGCTCAAGACCGAGATAAGAGCAAGCAAAAAGGCCTGCTTTGAGGGTCTCTGTCAGAGTGCCAATACGAACCCGTGGGGTGACGCCTACAGGATCGTTATGGCCAAGACGAGAGGTGTGATGGCTCCTACAGAGCAATCTCCAGAGATGTTGGAGGGGATCATTGGAGGACTTTTTCCGCGTCATGATCCTAGTCCTTGGCCTCCTTTCGTAGGACAGCCGGGGACTGGGGCTGGTGATGAGGAGAGGGTCACCGATGTGGAACTTGCGGGGATAGCTAAGTCCCTTAGCGTAGGTAAGGCCCCAGGTCCGGACGGAGTTCCGAACCTGGCCTTAAAAGTAGCTATTGCAGAAGCTCCCGAGATGTTCAGGTCTGCTATGCAGAAATGCCTGGACGAGGGAGTTTTCCCAGAAGCTTGGAAGAGGCAGAGCCTGGTACTATTGCCAAAGGCGGGGAAACCACCCGGAGACCCGTCGGCATATAGACCAATATGCTTGATTGACACGGCGGGGAAGGTGCTCGAAAAGATCATCCTCAATAGAATGTTGAGGTTCACTGAGGGCGTAAATGGTCTCTCGAGCAACCAGTATGGCTTCCGGAAGGGGAGGTCCACCGTAGACACTATCTTGTCGGTTACAAAAACCGCCGAGAAAGTACTCGAGCCTAAGAGGAGGGGAATTCGCTTCTGCGGGGTAGTGACTCTGGATGTAAGGAATGCATTTAATAGCGCCAGTTGGGCTGCTATTGCCGATGCGCTCTTGCGTCTGGGGATACCGGAGTACTTGTACAAGATTCTCGGAAGCTACTTCCAGAATCGCGTACTATTTTACGACACGAAGGTGGGTCGGAAGTGCTTTCACATAACCTCAGGAGTCCCGCAAGGTTCCATCCTGGGTCCGGTGTTATGGAATGTCATGTACGACGAGGTGTTGAGGTTAGAGTACCCAGTGGGAGTGGTGATTGTCGGATTTGCCGACGATATTACGCTCGAAGTCTACGGTGAAACGATCGAGGAGGTAAAGTTGACTGCCAACCACTCGATCAAGGTTGTGGAGGCGTGGATGCGGTCCAGGAAACTGGAGCTGGCTCACCACAAGACAGAGGTGACGGTTGTTAACAACATGCAATCGGCGCAGCAGACAGAGATCAGTGTAGGAGAGTGCACTATCATGTCTAAGCGCTCTGTCAAACACTTGGGCGTGATGATCGACGACAAGCTTACCTTCGGTAGCCACATCGATTATGCCTGTAAAAGAGCCTCCACAGCTATTGCGGCACTGTCCCGGATGATGTCCAATAGCTCAGCGGTGTAAGCCAGTAAGCGCAAGCTTCTGGCTAGTGTTGCTACGTCCATACTTAGGTATGGCGGCCCGGCGTGGGGTACCGCGCTAAGTACTGAATGCTACCGACGGAAGCTGGAAAGTACTTACAGGCTTATGTGTCTGAGGGTTGCGAGCGCGTTCCGTACCGTGTCACACGACGCTTTCTGCGTCATTACTGGTATGGTGCCTATCAGCATTCTTATCAGTGAGGACATGGAGTGCTTCGAAATGCGCGGCACAAGAGGCATACGCAGGACTGTCAGGATGGCCTCTATGGTCAAATGGCAGCGCGCGTGGGACAGTTCCACCAAAGGAAGGTGGACCCATAGGTTGATACCGAGGGTAGATAGTTGGATTAATAGGCGCCATGGGGAAGTTACATTCCACCTGACACAGGTCCTTACAGGTCATGGTTGCTTCCCGACAGTATCTACACCGTTTCGGGCATGCGGATTCTCCCGAATGCCCAGTGTGCAATGGTTTAGAGGAAACGGCGGAACACGTTTTGTTCGTGTGCCCGCGTTTTCGCACAATGCGTGACCGCATGCTTGCCACATGCGGGGAGGACACAACTCCGGACAATTTGGTCCAGAGGATGTGTAGGGATGAGTTTGGCTGGAACGCCGTTTCAACGGCTATTACCCATATCGTCTGGGAGCTACAGAGGAAGTGGCGCGTGGACTCGGAGAATGGCTAGTCCAGATGCAGTGCAAGAGGTGGTCCAGGGGTTCGGAGTCTGCTTCGTAGGTCATACCGGTGCCCTGCGGTCGAGATCGACCCTTACAGCGATTAAGTGGCCGCGGAGAGGAAGTCCCGGTAGCGGTGCTGTCGTGGCGTCGGTCTACTGGGTTGGATCCGAGCCCGTGGTTGGAAAGGGGTCCCCGGCAAGGGTCGGGGTAGGTGAGACCCTGCTGTCTGCAACCTACGGATGCATCTGATAGGGCCTGAAGGGTAGTGATACCCTTCCTTACGGGCAGGTCAGATCGGGTTGCATGTGGGCATCAGTTCTTGATGTCCGCTCAGCAGTAGGGCGCGGGCGGGGTTGACCCTGCCCGCCTTCCGAGGATAAAGGGAGTGGTGAGGACCACTCGATTCCGTTTCAGTCGTCGTCAGAAGTAGACGTATTTTTAAGCGCTCCGTAGTTAATTTTTATTTTAATTTTTTTTGCACACATCGCGCGCGATCGGTAAAAAATGCAGTGCAGTGTAAAAGCTTGTGGCATAAGCGACAACCGCTTCCAATGGAAGTGCGAGTTCTGCTTTAAATGCTATCACGCGGCGTGTATCGGGGTGCAACGACACCAGGAGAACTTTATCACGTCGTATATGGTTCCCTTGTGCGCCGACTGCCAGCATAATTTGAAAACTGGCATTGACACCCGCAAGGTGCTACACCAACAGCAGACATTAATTGAAACAAACAGTGCACAAGCTGACGCAAATCTCAGGGTAGCTGCTGATTTGAAGAGATTAAGTGCGGTTGGCGAACTGTTTGATAATATTGAGCTACAGCTGAGAAACAGCTGCTAGCATAAATGAAAGTACGACGTCCAGCCTAACGAATGCTGTATCGGCATTATCGCGCAAAATTGAAAACAGCCATACAGTACAAAGTACGGATAAATCGGCTGACGAGTTGGCCTCCATAAAAAATCATTTGACCGGGCTGCTGAACATCTCCATGAAATCCACGAAGCAACATATTAATGATTACGTGGAGGACTTGACTAAAGATTTGTCTGGGGAGATGAAGAAAATTTGTAGCGAAGTGCAAATGCTGAGCAGTCTCACCATTGATATGGCTGCGCATTGCAGTGACCACAACGCTAGTCACCCACACGATGCTTTGTCTGACTTGCAATCAGTTACCAGTTCTTTAAGTGAGGAAATTTTAAGCGAAATTAAATCTTTGACGACTGTCGTGAGTACATTAGAAGCCAAAATCGTTGATACACATCCTATACAAGCAGAATCGCCACCAAACTTGCTACAGGAGTTAACCGAAAAGGAATCCCACTGTACGCTTGAAAAATCTGGCTGGCGCAGCCTTGGGTCAAAGAATGTCTGGCGCTCTGACTGGACAGAATATGACACTCGTCAGCTGCGTCGCGCAGAACAACAAAAATCCAAAGATAAAGCCATTAGGCGACGACGAAAAAATAAAAGACAGCAATACAGTAATGTACGTAACAATCTTAATAACAACACCACCACCAAAAATTTCAACGCAAACTACGGCAACCGGGATATTCCACGTAAGGCGGCCAACGATCTCCCTTCAGACAGAGTACTATTGGCTGCAGCTAAGGAGAAATTTTCAAAACCCCCACGGCAACGCACAACGGCAGATATAGCTCATCGACCTATACAGTTCCAGAGAGGAGAAATTCTTAATCCCAACGGAGTTTATAATGGACATTCTCAGCTAGCGAGTGATAGACAACCTCATTTAATGTTCCCTGGATGTTCTTCAAATGCTGCTGTTAACGGTATCCGCACCACCGACGATCATCCAGAACCACGAGTGAACAGACCCTGCTGCTGTCAGTGTTTTCACTAGATTTGACGATTTGACGCATTCCCTAGTTGAAGGTAACAATAGTATATTTACATGTAGCAGATGTATTGTTACTAATTTACATAATGACGATAGTGAAATGAATATTGATGGTATTTTAACTGTTAATGAACAATTACCAATAATTAATAATAATAATAATGATGATCATGTAATTTCTGAAATTGACAAGCTATCATCGTTTACTAAGAACTCACCTGCTACTGAAATAGTTATCTATTGCCAGAACTTTAATCGTATGAGTAGCGCATCAAAGTTGAATGCAATCCATAAAAATATATTGAGTTCAAATTATTCAGTTATACTGGGCACTGAAACTAGCTGGAGTGACAGTGTCAAAAACGAGGAAGCTTTTGGTAGCGATTATAACGTGTTTAGAGACGACCGTGATCTAGTATTAAGCCAAAGACAATCTGGAGGAGGAGTACTCATTGCAATCTTAACTAAGTATAATTCGGAACATATAATTTCACCAAAATTTAAAGAGTTTGAACACGTGTGGGTCAAAACTAATATTGATGGTGAAACTCACATTTTCGCCTCAGTTTATTTCCCACCTGATCAAGCATGCAAATCAACTTATGAAAAGTTCTTTCAAACAGCCGATGAAATTGTATCTCGGCTTCCTCCTGAATATAAAATACACATATATGGTGACTTTAATCAGCGTGATGCAGACTTTATTCCTGATGCAGAAAATGAGAGTATTTTATTGCCAGTTATTGGTTACAATGATACATTACAATTTATTTTTGAGAAAATTGCCTTTCTAGGTCTTAATCGAATAAATCACGTGAAAAACGAACAAAACAATTTCTTAGATTTTTTACTGACGAACTCACACGAAGATTTCTGTGTAATTGAATCTCTTGCACCTCTATGGAAAAACGAAGTATTTCATACGGCAATTGAGTATTCTGTATTTGTACATAATAATAGCATTCCCATCGAATATGAAAATGTATTGGATTTCAACAAAGCAAAATTTGACAATATTAAGGCTAAATTAAATAGGACAAACTGGCAATCTATTTTAAGGAGTCAACAAAGTATTGATTGCGCTGTGGGAATTTTTTACGAAATATTATCGGGTATTATTCAAGAAGAAGTTCCACTTACGAAAAAGCGACGAAATTACAATTCCAAAAATCCAATTTGGTTCAACAAACAAATTCTGAATTTGAAAAATCGAAAGCAGAAGGCTCATAAAATATATAGAAAAAACGAAAATCAAGAAAATTTGATGAAGTATTTAAACATTTGCAATCAACTTAATACAGCAATGTCTTCTGCTCTTTCTGATTATAATGTAAAAACTGAAAGTGAAATTAAGTCATGTCCAAAGAACGTTTCAATTATGTTAAATCCAAGTTAAAGTCAGCCAGTTTCCCGTCCAAAATGACATTAGACGAAAAAGAAGGACATAATTCAGAAGACATTTGCAATCTTTTTGCATCATTCTTCCAAGAAACTTACACAAATTTTTCAGATAATGATCGTGATTTTGAATACTTTTCTTATTTTCCTGATTTTCCAAACGATGTTAGTGTCAGTCACATTAATGTCAAAGACATTTTGGCTAGATTAAATGACCTAGATATCACAAAAGGTTCTGGACCAGACGGAATTCCTCCATCTTTCTTAAAACCATTAGCAGTTGAACTTACAACTCCATTATTTTGGTTATTTAACATGTCGCTGGAATCTGGAAAATTCCCGATGGAATGGAAAAAGTCTTTCCTACCCATTTATAAGTCTGGTAAAAAATGTGATGTTCGAAATTATCGTGGAATTGCTATTATTTCATGCATACCAAAACTTTTTGAATCAATCATCAACAGAAATGTTTTCGCTCAGATTAAAAATAGAATAACTAATTCTCAACATGGCTTCTTCAAAGGCCGTTCAACAGCCACTAACCTGCTTGAGTTTGTCAATTACTCTTTGAATGCAATGGAAAACGGTAATCATGTGGAAGCTCTCTACACTGACTTCAGCAAAGCATTCGATAGACTGGACATTCCTATGTTGATTTACAAGCTTGAAAAGATGGGAATTGCAACGGGGCTCCTCAGCTGGATCAAGTCTTATCTAACTGTTCGTCAACAAATAGTGCGATTCAATGAGAAAAAATCAAAACCAATCAAGGTCACATCTGGAGTTCCCCAAGGTTCACACTTGGGGCCTCTTCTTTTTATTTTATACGTTAACGATATCTCTTTTATACTAAAAAAACTAAATGTTCTTATATATGCTGATGACATGAAGCTGTTCCTAGAAATTAGAAATAAACATGACGCCGATGTATTTAAGAATGAAATTCAAGTTTTTTATGTATGGTGCTCTAAAAGTTTATTGGAATTAAATGTAAAAAAGTGCAATCATATAACGTACAGTAGAAAACGATGTCCATCAGATGTCTCAATAAAGCTAGGCAATCAAATTGTTGAAAAATGTGAAAAAATAAGAGATTTGGGTATAATTTTAGACACAAAATTAACGTTTGTAGAACATTATAATACAATTATCCATAGAGCATATAATATGTTATCGTTTATAAAACGTTTTGGTTATAACTTTCAGGATCCATACACTATAAAAACATTATACATTGCGTATGTGAGATCAATATTAGAGTATTGCAGCGTTGTTTGGTCTCCTTACATGAAAAAACATGAAGAACGCATAGAGTCAATTCAGAAGCAGTTTCTATTGTACGCACTACGTAAGTTAGGATGGACAGTATTTCCTCTGCCTTCATACGAAGCACGTTGTTTGCTGATCAACATTCAGACATTGAAAGAACGACGTGACTACGCTATGGTATCGTTCGTTACTGATATTGTCTCACAGCGTACTGATTCACCTGAATTATTGTCCAAATTAAATTTTTTTGCTCCCAGCCGGCATCTACGTGAGAGAAATTTGTTTACAGCGGAACGTCATCATGCTGATTATGCAAAATATGGACCGTTAAATCAAATGATGTACACTTATAATCGGCATTGTGAAATGATTGACCTAAATATGACTAGAACGCAGTTGAAGAAACATTTTCAAAACATTCGAAATCGTAGAAGCTAAATAAAATAGCAGAAAGATGTGGCCTTTAATGATAAAAAACTGAGCTAATAACAATTATAAATATAATATATGTATAATAGATATTAAGCATGAAATGTATTGAAATTGGTCTACGTTTGATTGACGACAATAAATAAATAGACTCGGGAAGCTGGCTAAGCGCCAACATGTTACCGTGATGGACTCTCCAAAGCGAGTGATCGATGTTCGTTGCTGCAGGCTACGCAGCTAACCTTGAGGGTGCAATATGCACTAGCCCCTCTCTGAAGCAATACCTTCTTGGTGGTTCCGGAGAGACGTAGGGTTTGGCGACCATAGGAATGTGTTTAGTGGGTCGAGGAGAGAGTAGTCCTGGCTTCTACTATTGTAGTAGAAGACGGCCTCAGCCCCACACTATCCTAACCTTCCTGTTAGGGTGTCTGTTTGCAGATTATCCCCCTATGGTTTAGAAGGAAAAAAAAAAGGGTGGCCCACACTTATATGAAAAACAAAAATTTTGAAAAGTGCCAAGTTTCACCTCCTAAATCAGTTGTTTTGAACTCCCAGAAGCTACGTTCAAAATTTGAGCGAAATCGGTTGAGCCTAAGGGGGTGCTCAAAACGCTTGAAGTTTGTATGGGAAAACTTGGCCAGTAGATTACCTAGTAGTTTACCTAGGGTATAACTTTTTTCACAGACGTTGGATCACTTTGCGGTCTTCGATAAAGTTGTTTGGTATATAGTCACCTACAATAATACCAAAGGGTTTGATTATGGAACGCTTACAGCGCCACCTAGCGGCAAAATTCAAAAACTTAAAATTTCTGCACGTTGCTTCTGGGAGTCTGAAACAACTGATTTAGGAGGTAAGACTTGACATTTTTCGAAATTTTTGTTTTTCATATAAGTGTGGGCCACCTTAGCCCAGGGAGTCGAGAAAATGTTCCCGACTGGAACGGGAATCGAACCCCCTATCTCCAAATTGGCGATCCATAGCCTTAACCACTAGGCTAACTGGAGACCCCTCTTTAGCCCGGCGGCTTTTAAGTTTTGCGTGGCCTTAGGGATGAGGAAAGGTGGGACATTGAGCATGAGCATGAGCATGAGATGACCGTACAATTCGTAGTTGCTATTCCGTTACTGACCAGAACAGTCAACATTGCACAGGGAACCAAATGGATGGGGCCTGGGTGTAGCTTTCCATCCTCAATATGCAATTTTGAAGGTTCAAAACTTTATATTGGGGGACTTTATAAAGGGATAAGGAAAGGTGGGACATTGATTTTACTTATTGAGCTGTAAAAGAATGTGTTGATAATTAAATGCTCAACATTATTTACCTTTGTGTATTTTCATATGAAATGGATATGTTTGACGATATGATTCAGTGAACCTTTCAAGCTAGTTCTTCTTGTGATTCTTATTCTAATGTCTTCAACATTGGAAGCTTGGATAATAATAATGTCAAAAAAATAGGAGGGAAACTTGTGTATCAACTTCCTTCCTCCAAATAGAAATCTAATATATCAAAAACAACAAAAAAGGTTCATGACGCTTCTTTGTTTGATCACGAAAAGTATCGGTTCCTGTTGGCACCACGAGTGTGCATCTTTCTCTGTAGAGTAAAGATGCAGGGGGTGGCCAAAATGTTTGGGATAGGCAAATTTTTCTCTCACAAAAAAATCAACATGCTGTAACTTTTCATGGAGTGCATAAATAATTCTCATATTTTGACTGTTTGTTAACTTATTATATGTGCATCATTTGTACAAATTTGGACATGATTGGTTAATCTTTCGCGAAGCTAGAACCGTTCTCGTAAAACACTATTTTTTAGACAACCAGTTAATCGAATTGAATGAAATTTTGAACGTTTATCAACAATATATTGATACTTGATGCGACATTATAAAATGTAATATTCTCACGATAAATAAAGTTATACCGGTTTGACATTTTTACCCATATAGAGGAAAATAAGTTAAATTTACAATACCACACAAAAATACTAAATGTGTTCTTCCTTCAATCCAAATAGGCTCTAATATATCTAATTAGAGTTATCTTGAGAACAAAAGTAGAAAATCTTTGGATATCAAAACTAAAATTTAATGACATTGATGTAAAAAAAATACATTTTTTTGAGAAAGCATGAGCATGAGCATGAGCATAGATGACCGCACAATTCGTAGTTGCTACTCCGTGATTGACCAGAGCAATCGAAATTGCACAAGGAACCAATGAATAGGGCTTGGGACTAGCTTACTATTCTCAATGTACACAGGTCAAGAGCTCTCAACTTTAATAAGGTCAATAACGGCGCCGGCCACGTCCTTACGGTCATCGAGGATGGAAGGGAATGTTAGTAAGACAAACGTTGTTATAAAGATCGCGACTCGCTGCATCTCCACGTTTGTCTCAGGAAGGAGGAAGGAATTTTTTGTTAGTAGGGTAAGGTACATAGTCAGTCCGGGAGTCACCTATGGTTGGTGATATGATTTGACAATGAATCAATATACACAAACCGCCGTTAACAACCGACCACTTTTCGACGCAAGAACTAGTCAAAAAGAAAATTCTATCGCGCGTCTCCACTCCACTGGGGAGCAGAAACCTTTAGTCTATTCCACACAGAAATACACTTAACGCGACTCACTTGTCGGCGCCCGGATTTTTTCTCGACCGGCGAACCCGAACTAACATTTTTCACCCTTTTGTGTAAATGCAAAAAATGAAAGAAAATATTTATTACCAACTAAAAGTGTATTGGAAACTAGCGCCGATGGGAAGCGAAAAATTCGGAACCGACTCGAACCACGGCGCGCGCACACTCGTCCCGTCGTCGGAGCCCCGCAGAGAGAAGAGAAAAAAATCGCAAAAATCTAGCAAAGCCAGCGCGCGAAACTTTGCTGCTGACGAACTACCGCACACTACTAAAAAAAAAAAAAAAAAAAAAAATTGAGAAAGATCCAAAAAGTGTCAAGCTAGGATAACTTTTTTTTATGTTTAAAAAGTACCTAAGTTTTAATAACTTGTGAAGCACCAATATATTGTTGATAAACGTTCAAAATTTCAGCGGTAATTTCTTTCTGGCTTGCAAGAATGTGTTGGCTCACGAAACAATTGTTTTTGCTCCAACGTTTCGATCCCGGTTTGGATCTTCATCAGGGGATAAAAAATTGACGAATAATTTCTTACCCCCTGATGAAGATCCAAACCGGGATCGAAACGTTGGAGCAAAAATAATTGTTTCGTGAGCCAACACATAAGACTGCATGCCAGAAAGAAATTACCGCTGTAACTCTCTCAGTCGAAAAAATTCAAAAAGTTCAAAATTTCAATTCGGTTCATTGTTTTCTGAGATAAGACAGTTCAAAATTAAGGTACCTGAAAAATAGTGTTTTACGGGAACGATTCTAGCTTCGCGAAAGATTAACCAATCAAGCTCTAATTTGTACCATAAAAAATATCCAGAGGAATTCCGAGTGGAATGCCTGGTAGAATTTCTGGAAAAAATCGTAGTAGAATACCTAGTGGAATACTTAGAGGGATTCATGGTAGAATTGCTAGAGGGAACCTGGTGGAAATCCTGGTGAAATTCCGGGAGGAATTCCTATTAGAATACCTGGTGGAATTCCTGGATGAATTCCTTGAAGAATTCGTAGTGAAATACCTGGAGAAATTCCTTGTGGTGAAATTCTCGGAGGAATTTCTGGTAGAATTTCTGCAGGAATTCCTGGTAGAATTATTGAAATTACACGTAGAAGAATACACGGAGGAATTCCTAGAAGGATTTCTATTGGAGCCACTAAAGGTATTCCTGGTGGTATTCTTATAGAGGTTCCTTGTGGAAATCCTGGTAAAATTCCTGGAGGAATTCCGGGTGTAATTTCAGATGAAAATTCTGGTGAAATTTCTGGATGAATTCGGGCTGAAATTCTTGGTGGAAATCCTGGAAGAATCCTGGGAGTAATTCCAGGTTAAAATCCCGGTAAAGTTTCTTGAGGAATTCCGAGTGGAATACCTCATGGAATTCCTGATGAAATTCTTGGAGGAATTCCTCCAGGAATTCATGGTAGAATTCCCGAAAGAGTTTGTATCTTGAGGAATTCTTAGTGGAATTCCTAAAGGGATTCCTAGTGGAATTTCTGTAGGAATTAATGGAGAGATTTCTGAAGGAGTTTTAAGAAAAACTTCCGCTGGAGGAGTTGCTGGTGGAATTCCTAGTAGAATTCCTTAAAGAATCGTGGAAGAATTCCTGATGGAATTCCTGGAGAAACTCCTGATGAAATTCCAGGAGACACTCCTGATAAAAATCGTGGAGAAATTCCTGGTGGAAGGAGTCTCTGAAGGAATTCCCGAAGGAATCCTTGAAGAAATTCCTCAAGGAGGAGCGGAATTCTCAAAGAAATCCCTGGAGGAGTTCCTAAAAGCATCCCAGAAGGAATTCCCGGAAGAATTTCAGCTGTAATTCCAGCAAGAATCCCAGAAGAAATTTTTGAAGTAATATAAAGAAGAGTTCCTGAAAGAATGCCTGGAGGAAATCTCAAAGGAATGCCTGTAGGACAAATTAAAATCGTTTTAGCTGCTAAGAAGACTGAAAGAGCCGAAAACTTTCCATAAATCAGCAATCATAGTCGAAAGCATCCACGAAATTTCTTATGCAATTTCTGCTGGAATTCCTAGAGGAATTTCTGAAAGAATACCTGGTGAATACCTGGTGGTTGTAATTCTTAACGAATTTCCAGTGAAATTTCTATTGGAAATCCTAGAGGAAGTCATAGAGTTACTCTTGAAAGAATTCTTCAAGAAGCTTTTTCTAGAATCTAGAATTCTATCGGAAGAATTCATGGTGGAATTCTAAGAGGAGTTTTAGCTTAAATCTCAGGTGGAATTCCTGGAGGAATTCTTGGTGGAATTCCTAAAGCAAATCCTGGTGAAATTCCTTGTAGATCTCCTTAAAAAAATTCTAGTTGATATCACGGAGAACTTTCTGATGGCACTCCTCGAGAAACTCCTGAAGACACTATGAATTGACATTTTTTGAGGAATTCTAGGCGGAGTTCTTGGAGAAATTTCTAGAGGCATTCCCAGAGAATTTTCACATAGAGAAACTAGTGGATTTCCTGTTCAACCTACTGGTATAGTTATTGTAGAAATTTCTCATGCAGTTCCTGGTGGAATTTGTTGTGGAATTCCTGGAGGAATTTCTGGAAGAATTCCTGGTGAAATATCTGGTGGTTGGAATTTCTGCAGTTTTCATTCCCTCCAGAAATCCTTTGAAGAACAAATCAAAGAATCTTTGGTAGAATAAATGGAGGTAAAGAACCATTTCTGGTGGAATTCATGATGTAATTTTGGCTGGCATTCATCGTGGAAATCCTGCTGAAATTTGTGGAGGAATTCCTGGTGAAGTCCTCGGTGAAATTTCTGGTGGAATTCCAGTAAAAATTCCAAGAGAAATTCTTGGAAGAACTACTGGTTGAATTTTTGAAGGAATTTCTGGTGAAAAGCTTAAGAGAATTCCTGGGAGATCTGGCAAAATGCATGGAGGAATTGCTGGTGGAATTCCTAGAAGGGTTCGTGGTGGAATTCAGATAGACGTCTGGTGGAATTCCTGGAGGAACTCAATGGGAAAAATCGGAAAGAATTTCTGGTGGAATTCATGGAGAAACTCCTTCTGGAATTCTTGGAGGAATTCCTGGTGCAATTCTTGGAAAAAGTTTCAAGTGGAATCCCTGCAAGAATTTCTGGTAGAATTTAAGGCAGACATCATGGTGGATTTCCTTGATAAAATCCTGATGGATTCTCTTTAGGAATTCTTAAAAGGATTCCTGGTGGAACTCCTGGTTTAGTTTTTGGTGGAATTCCTGAAGGAATTCTTGGTGAAATTCTTGGAGGAAATCCTGAAAGAATTCTTGGAGGAATTTCCGGCCAAACCCTGGTGGAATGCCTAGTGTAATTCCTGGTTGAATTCCAGGTGAAGTTCTAGATAGAATTTGTGGAACAATTCCTGGCTGAGTTCCTTGTGGAATTCATGATGGAATTTCTGGTGGAATTCTGGCTGGAACTGCTGGAGAAAAAACCTGGTGGAATTCCTGAAGGAAATGCTTATGGATTTCCTTGAAGAGATAGTTCATCAACTTCTAGTGCATATCCAAGATTTTCGTAGAAATAAATAGAAGGATTCCTGGTAGAATTACTAGAGAGATTCCTGTCGAAATTTCTGAAGGAATTTCGACTGGAATAGTTCCTGGTGGATTTCATGGTAGATTTCCTAGAGGAATTTCTGGTAGAATTTCTAAACGAGTTCCTGATAGAATTCCCAGTAGAATTAGTAGTAGAATTACTGGAGCAATTGCTAAGGGGGTTCCCGGTGGAAATCCTGATGAAATTCCCGGAGAAATTCCGGGTGTAATTCCTGGTGGAAATCCTGCTGAAATTCCTAAAGGAACTCCGGGTCAAATCCCAGGTGGAAATCCTGGTAAAATTTCTTGAGGAATCCCATGTGGAATATCTGGTGGAAGTCCTGGTGATACTCTCGGAGGAATTCGTGGTAGAATTCCTGGAAAAATTCGTATTAGAGTGCCTGGAGGAATTCGTAATGGAATTCCTGGAGGTATTAATAAAGTGATTTCTGTAAGAAATTAAAGAAAATCTTCTGCTGGAGAAACTCCTGGTGAAATTTCTAGTAGAATTGCTTAATGAATCGTGGAAGAAATCCTGATTGAATTCCTGGAAAAACTCCTTATGAAAATCCTGGAGGAATTTCTGGTGAAATTAATAGGAGGTATTCCCAAAGAAATTTCACCAAGAGAAACTGGTGGTTTTCCTGGCGGAACTTTTGGTATCATTAATGGAAAAATTTCTTATGCAATTCCTGCTGGAATTCCTGGAGGAATTTCTGGAAGAATTCCTGGTGAATATCTGGTGGTTGTAATTCTTAACGAAAACCTGGTGAAATTTCTAGAGGAATTTCTATTGTAAATCCTGGTGGAATTCATAGAGTTACTCCTGGGAGAATTCTTAGAGAAGCTTTTTCTAGAATTATCGGAAGAATTCATGGTGGAATTCTTAGTGGAATGTTAGGTAAAATCCCAGGTGGAATTCCTGGAGGAACTTCTGGTGGAATTTCTGGAGGAATTCTTGGTGGAATTCCTGAAGCAAATTCTGGTGAAATTCCTAGTAGATCTCCTTAAAGAATTTCTAGCGGATATCGCGGATGACTTCCTGATGGAATTCCTCGAGAAACTCCAAGTGGCATACCTGAAGGCACAACTGACTGACAATTTTGTAAATTCCTGATGGAGTTTTTGGAGGAATTCCTAGAGGCATTCCCAGAGAGACTTCACCTAGAGAAACTAGTGATTTCCTGGTACAGTTATTGTAGAAATTTCTTATGCAGTTCCTGGTGGAATTCGTTGTGGAATTCCTGGAGGAATTTCTAGAAAAATTCCTGGTGAAATTCCTGGTGGTTGGAATTCCTGCAGTTTTAATTCCCATAAGAAATATTTTGAAGAAATTATCAAAGAATCTTTAGAGAAATTGTGGGATAAATTGTCCGGGGAACTTCTGCTGGAAAATTTTTTGGAGGAACCCATGGATAATCGTTGAAGAATTTCATAAAGAAATGTTTGGAGAAATTACTGTCAGAATCCATGAAAGAATCGTTGCAGGAACTCTAGGAAGAAAGTTTGGAGGAGTCCTTGGAGAATTTCTGATAGAAATCTTTAGATGATTTCGTGTAGGGACCCTCGAAGGAATTCGTGGAGTAATCCTTGGAGAAATTAATTAATTTAATGGAGAAAAAATTAATTTAATTTCATAAATTACTGAAAGATTCCTTAGGAGGAATCCTTGAAACAAATTCCTTAGAACGATGCCGGAAAGACTTATTGAAAAAAAAATCTGGTGAAATCTCCGGGAAAATCTTTTGAGAGGAATTCATGGTAAAATTTCTGGAGAAATTCTATGAGGAATCTCTGGGATGTTTTTTTGAGGAACGCCTAAAAATGTTTTGGGTAGTTTTCTGGAGAAATTCTTGGGCGAATTCGTGGAGGAGCTCGTGGAGGAATCTATGGAGGAATTCCCGAAAGAATCGTGGAAAGAATGCTTGATAGATTTTCTGTAGGAATTTTGATGAATCGTTTACGAAATTTCTAGATGAATTTGAAAAACTGTTATCATTTTGCAGAGCAAAAGTTTCTAAAACCAGATTCTAAGCTCCAACTTTGCACTTTTAAGAATAGCGTGTCCCAGATTTTTTTTATTTATTTTTTTTACCGAAACCCTATCTCTTGAACCCTCATTCTCTACCAGAAATTATTTAATTTCCCCCGAAACTACGTGACTCCCTTCAGTGACTTCAAGATTCCTTCTGTAATTTTACCCCTCCCACTTTCTCGGAATCATCAGTTTATGCCTCTTCCCGTTCTATCAAAACCTCTATTTTTCACCGATTATAATCAACCTGCACCTAGAATCACTAGTCCACTTCCCTAATCATCACGAAGAGCCTCTCAGGATCACGGTAATCACACCAAATCATTCAACATCAACATGAACCAGCGCACAGCGTCGTTCTTGTCATTCATACGCGCTACGCTGTTGCTATTGGACGACTGATCAAGTGTGCTGTGCGCGCGGTGGCGCGATGCAAAACAAGACGCCAGCTCCAATGACACAGTGGGGTTAAGTGAGCTTTCATCTCTGGCATTTACTGAGGCAAATTATTGATCCGAAATAGGGTGTTCAAATCGAAATTGTAAGAAAACGATAAGATTTAGGAGTTTGACGTCAAAGAACGAAATGTTAAGCGAGTCAAGGCGCACTTTTAACTTTTTTGCCCTACAAAACTTACTAAATTACAAAAACCAACAGGTTCAAAGACGTTATTAGATAGAAAATTTAATTATCTTTCCAATGCAATCGAAAGAACTTCGATAAGTTGAACCGTTTTGAAGTTACAGCCAGTTTAGGGTGGGCATAGTCAAAAACATTAAAAGTTCAATAACTCCGGAACGGTTGAGATTTGACCATATGCGTAGAACAATTTTTTTCTCCTATTATGGTCCTCTATCACCCCCCGAAGGATTAGCATTAAGGAAAGGAACACCCTGTATAAAGTTGACAAACAGTCAAAATTTGAGAATTATTGATGCACTCTATGCTAAGTTACAGCATGTTGAACTTTTTTTGTGACAGAAAAAAAAGTTGCCTATCCCAAACATTTTGGCCATCCCCTGCACATTTAAGCTCCGAGACCTGACACTCTGACAGCAATCAAGCTGATCACAAGGTTGTGACTTTGCCCAGGGTGCAAAAATCCTTCGAAAAGTTGGAGAAATATTGCTGAGGAATCTTTGGAGGAATATGGATGGCTCTCAAGAAATTTTAAAGAAAGACACGGACACGTTTAATGCATTCCAGTGAGCTATTTGCTCTTTGAAGGAAGCACGACACTAGACAATGGACTAGCATGCAACGCCCAGTGGCACAGCCGAAAACTTTTCCTGACAGCTGCGGCGGAATCGAACCCGCGCTCCTTAGCACGATGCGACTAGGCTTGGTGACCTTAGCCGCACGACCACGAAGCCACACAAAAAATACCTGGAGAAATACCCGAAGAGATCTCTGGTGAAGTTAATTCAGGAATCCCTAGAGAAAATCCAGAGGGCATCCTTGAAAAAATCACTTAAACAAACTGAAGGAACGTCTAAGGGCATCATTGGAGGAATTCCTAAAGATAGCCATGGAGAAATCACTGAAGCAAGTCCTGGCGTAGTTCCAGGATGAGTTCTTCAATGCATCAGAAAAAGCCATGAAACAGTCATTATTGGAACCCTGCAACTTGCATAGACATCCTTGTAGGAATTCACACAGCAATCCGTGGAGCAATTTCTAAAGCAATCACTTGAGAAATTCTTGATGAAAACGAAAGAGGAATTTCCGAATGACATTTTGTTGCCAAGTTCACATCTGTCCTCAACGGTTTTGCAGCCCAACCTTCTCAGGCCATCGAAAACGTTCGAGATACTCCATCCGACATTTTGTATTTAGATCTTTTTGATATTGATAAAGAAGCTTTGCCAAATGCTATTAGAAAACTCAAACTCTCTTTCTCCGCTGGTCTAGATGGGATTCCTTCGGCATTGCTGAAACGATGTACTCCCACGTTACTGAAACCTTTGACTAGAATCTACATATCTATTGACCGGCACGGATTCTTTTCAAAAATGACAGTCATATCGATCCTATCTCAATTCATCTCTACTTGCATACAACCAGTTGACAATGGATAGCGAGGCTGTTTATTTGGACCTCAGAGCCTCGTTTGATAGAGTCTATCATTATATTCTACTGCAGAAACTTAAAAAGTTGGGTTGCTTTAGATCGAACTTGATGGACAGATCTCTTCGTGTGAAAATCGGATCCGTTAATTCTGTCAACCTGTCTGGCGTACCACAGGACAGCAGTAATGGGCTTATTATTGTTCTCACTTTTTATTGATAATGTGACGCTGATCCTGCCATCTATTGTAAAACTTCTCTATGCTGATGATGCGAATTTATATGATCGTATAGTGTCTTGATGATTTTTTTGCACTCAAGGATTACATCAACGTTTTGAACAGTGGTGTGTAGGAAACTGCCTTACACTTAGTATCGAGTAGTGTTGTAAACTTAAACTCATCATTTTCGATTATAAACTCTCAGGAAAAAGCCCTAAAAGAGTTAATCGCATCAAGGACTTGGGAGTTGCGTTCGACGACCGACTTACATTTCGCTTCCATCGTGATGAAGTCATATCCAAAGCTAACCGACAACTTGGTTTCATAATGAAAATTGCCAAATGATTTTAGGATCCACGCTACTTGCTATCACGTACAGGGGATAGACAAAATGATCGGGACAGGCAAAATTATCACTTTCCAAAAAATGTTCAACCAGCTGTAACTTTTCGAAAAGTGCATCAAATATTCTCAAATTTTTGCTGTAAGTTCTTCAACTAGTTGTGTATCAGTGGACAAAATTTGGAAAAGATCGGACAATTCTTCACGAAGTTATAAAGATTTTTGAAAAAGATAAAATTATCCGATAGCCAACTTTGAGCTGTTATATCTCCGGATTCAATGAACCGATTGCAATGAAATTTTGACCATTCATGACTTATATAATGAACTCTGTAAAACATTTAACTTAACTTGAAATTTTTAACAAGCGAAAAAGTTATAGCGATTTTATTTTTTTCACGATTTTTTAGTAAATTGGTCTATTTTTAATATGCATCCCAATACTTTTTCAATTTATTGGCGGCTATGTTGTTACTTTCCTTCAAAACGCATTTATATATAAGTCAATTAGAGGGAAACTAAATGAACTATAATTTGCATCTAGAATTTTGAAACGATGTTGATGTTTTGGATAATTTGGTGTTTTTTAGAAAAATAATCTAATCGTTATAACTTTTTTCCGTGTTAAGAATATTAAGTTAAGTCAATGGTTGTTCATAGCTCATTATATTGGTCATAAATGGACAAAATTTCATTGCATTCGGTTCATTGAATCCGGAGATATAACAGCTTAAAGTTGGCTATCGGATAATTTAACCTTTTTCAAAAATCTTTATAACTTCGTGAAGAATTGTCCGATCTTTTCCAAAATTTGTCCACTGATACACAACTAGTTGAGGAACTCACAGTAAAAATTTAAAAATATTTGATGCACTTTTCGAAAAGTTACAGCTAATTGAACATTTTTTGAAAAGTGAAAATTTTGCCTGTCCCGATCATTTTGTCTATCCCCTGTACGTTAGCATGGTCGATTTTGGAGTTCGCTGTCGTTATTTGGTGCACGTACCAATCAACGTAGATCAACCGGCTCGAGTCAATTCAAAAGAAGTTCAAACGACACGCTTTGCGGAATCTCCCCTGACGGGAAGGCCACCAGGCAACTCCTTATGTAGCCCGCTGTCAACCATTAGGAATGGTTATTTGGGGTGGTTTCGGCTGGAGTTGGTGTGCTAAGAGTGTGATTCGGCTTTAACAGTCAACAAACTTGCATCAATTACTTTAAAATCTTTGCCCACGTTTCGGTCCGGGACCACGGGGGAAGAGGACCTTCTTCAAAACCTCAACGGAATTGTCGACTCTCCATCACTGCTTGAAAAGTTTAGTTTCTATGCTCCTGAGCGCCATTTACGAAACCGAAACATGCTATTTTTGGGTTCCTGGAATAGTTCTCGTATGTATTATGTTAAAATAAGTATTGGTTCTATTATTTCATCGCCGATATTTCGATCCACGGATTGGACTTGAGCATGTTTGTTGTCATGCCGATGTAGCTTCGGTAGCAATCTCGATAAACACTTTTGTATATTACGTTGTTCTTCTGCCGATCCGGTACTGGATCCATGGCTGTTTTGTACAGATTTCTTCTGTGTTTTGATTTATGTTTGACATGCCCCTATAGATGTGTTATTATTCTATAATATTTTTTTGATAGAGCGTGGTACCTGATCGATATCCGGTGTTCCGGATGTTGGTTTGCTGGCTCAGTTCACGATCGTGGTTTGACGTACCTTTTTGCAGTTTCCGGGGGTAATCGTTCTTTAGTAGATGACTGTGCTTCGAACTCGATCGTGACTGACAATTTTTAATTTAATGAATGGAAGTTGAGAACCCGTGTAAAGGCTATCGATTTGGCATACCATTTAAACACTTCTATCATTCTGCCTGATTACAAGCAGATCTAGGAACGGGAGATTTCTGCTCCCTTCAGCTTCGCAAGTAAGATGTATGTGCTCAATTTGGTAATGGTTATCCACAACTCATGATCGATCTGGTAATCAAGTTATTCATCCAAAATTGGCGAAAGTTGACTGCCCATTGCGGTCCCCGAGTTAACAATTGGACCACCAAATCCATATTCGTAGAAAGCTATCGTAAAGCATTGAATTGAATGTTCTTGCATATATGTTCATGTAGAAGTAGAAGGCAGTCGGCAGCCAGCACAAAAGTAAGATAGACCTGGAAATCACGTACAATCACTTACTTGGTAATAGTGTGATGAAGTCCCGCTGTAGCATCGGTTTCAGGTAGGCATTGATGTGTCCGTGCTGGTAATGGCACATGCGGGACAGGAGCTGCTCGACAAAGTCCACCTGATCTGCTTCGTTCCATTTGGCGAAATAGGAGAGACAGGCATCACGTTCGGTCTGGAATGACTGCGAAGGTTCTTTCTTCCGCGCCGGATCGTACAGTATCGAGGTGGTGAACTAGGGGGAGGAAAAAAGGGGAGAGAAGCAAATGAGATGAAAGTTAGAGAGATGGATGGATTGTGCAAATCATATGTCAGCAATTGTCGTCCGGATGTCATTTCCGAACATTACTCGTCCGTTCGTGCAACCAACCGGAGGTGGAGCCACTCAATAACCCACTTCATCAATCAATCAATTTCAATCGAGTGGATATTGGGATTCCGATCGTTTTTCGTACGACTCCGGTTTGCGCTTAGCACGGTCGGTCGATTCAGGATGATGAAATATGTCATTACCAGAGTGCAAGTTACACTAAAGACCGGTGTCGGTACTCCTTCAGTAAAGAGGTAAGTAGCAGGAAATCAAACGTGATGTTTCATGCACTTGTACGAGTTCTTGCGAGCAGCCAGGCCAGGCTGCTTCTCCGGGCCGCCTTGTAAACCGCTATCCTGTCATTAATATTTATTACCCTACCGCGTAACAACATCAACAAGTCATGCCATGCTAGGCTAGCTAGCTTCGCTAAACTTCCACTCTACACAGTCAGTGCACGCTAAGCGCCATGCGATGTTGGTTGACGGGTGTCGATACACATGCTACCCAACTTATATGTGGTTACGACGACGACGACGGTGACGTCAACATTTGAGTACTGCTTTTCATAACGAGATGTCCAATCGGTATTTTGAAAATTATGTAGAGAAATAGAGATGATGTTAAAAAAACAACTAAGATAAGTTTTGTTACTTGGACTACTTCACTAACATTGTATGTATGCCAAAATTGATGCGCTTAAATACAGCAACGGCTTAAATACAGGCTCGGAACGATATGCGCAAGATTTATGCAGCAATCAATGGCATGCAGAACAAGTATGTGCCTAGGACGTCCGCGGACAAGCTTCCTAAATAATATAAAATGAAATAATAAGTAGCTGGGTGCTTGGAGAATGAAGAGTTGCGAATCGGCTGACCTCAAATGACCTGTAGACTGGGTTCAAAACTAGTTATGTTGATACTTGAGGCAAACAATAAAAATAGAAAGAATGCCCTCTTTTGCTTTTTTCTATGTAAACGTCAAATGGCGCTCTCTAAGCATATCAAGGTGGAAGCTCTCTGTAACAGTGTTCGTGATTTGTCATAAGAGAAGGTAGTGTGCGTATGTTTTGGTATCCGCATACAATCAGTAATGCACACTACCGCATGAAGGTTGAACTTTCATCCGTAGATAGCGCTGCGTTAGTGTCCCCCGAGCATCAGCGGAGTGGGCATTCTTGATATTCTTATTCTTTGCTTGAGGCCAACATTTTTAAATTGTTTCAGGGAAGTATAAGACAAACATTTTGAGTGGGAACTGTTTGGGGCATTCTGAGGTATCCAAACTATCCTGGAGTCTGACATATAGTATCAACAGCGGTAATTCTTTTCTTGAGAACCAACTCATACAAAACTGGAAAGCAGTATAGTGACGACCGACTGTCGGTAGGTGAACCTCTTTTATAAACAACGTAACGTCGCTGGTGGTGGTGCTCATATGTGCATTGAAAGGATGCAATTTGAAGCTTGCCACTGACTGCACTGGTAAATGGCTACCGTACAGACGGCACGATAACAGAGTCCTATTCACTCATGATGGCTCAGCATTTTTTTCTGCTTCTTTCGTTGTCAAAGACTACGTTAGAGCGCAAGTGGTGATTACGTATGTTTGTAAACAAAACATTTGCCCACACATGGGGATTGATGACGACGACGACGCGCTGACAATACCCCATCTTAGCACACGCAGCACAATATGGTCAGCCGGGGGTGGGGTGATACTGCTGTTATAGTACCTACGGAAGCAAGAATTGCACTCTGGAGGACGGGTGGCACGTTCCGCTCATGAATATCGTGACAGACTTTATTATCATAGATGAATCTGAATCAAACCGGATAGTTGTTTGTATCTGGAGAAAGGGCAATCCGGTGAGTCGTATAGTTTCATGATATTTCCAGACGATCCCACTATGAGATATTGTATCTAGGAGCGTCTTAGTCAGCGAAATGTGTTTAACCCAACTTGATGAATATGTATAAGTATATGAGTAACTGATAACCAGAACAGTTTATTTATTTAAATAATTCAAATTGACTACAACAATGTAAACCTTTGTAGTCTTGAAAACAGTAAAGTGAAAACGTATTTTTGCGTACTTTTACGAGAATAATAAGCCATGATCCATTTGTATGATCAGGTTATTTTACTTTTCATTTCAACATTTCATTTTTTTATGTTATACACACTTATACACTACAATTTAGTATTTTTGCTCTATTTGT
Source organism: Aedes albopictus (assembly GCF_035046485.1). Classification (NCBI taxonomy): domain Eukaryota; kingdom Metazoa; phylum Arthropoda; class Insecta; order Diptera; family Culicidae; genus Aedes; species Aedes albopictus. The sequence goes on along the minus strand of NC_085138.1, from coordinate 78,484,245 downwards.
TCGTTCTGTACACTACACAATGTTAAAATATGGTCTGTTTTCAGGCAATTCGGTACATTTTCCTTGAAGTAATAGGGCATTTCAGCAATTTCAAGCAAACTTCCCTATACTCAGTGCCGGAGTTAGGCCTCGGGGGGCCCGGGGCAAACCCTATAAAATGGGCCCCCAGAATCGAAAGTTCGAAAAAATGAACCATACACTTACGTTTTTTCCCTAATCTTATGTATTATTATATTTTTAATGTTTACTGTTTTAGGCCTTATATTGAAAACTTCTGATTTCTGAACTTCTTCAAAATTCCGACAAATATAAAATTATTCGAACATTTATTTTGATATTTGGCTCAACTTGTTCAGATAGTAAATATATTTTAAACTTTCATCCGAATTGAAAACATTTATGCAAGTTTAGGAACTTAGCGTTCAGTTAAAAATCTACTAAAACATAGAGCAACTTTATTTGAGATTGCACGAGATCGACGAGTATATACAAAGATTAGTCTCTTGGGAGCAACTGTAGCAATAAATCTTGATATCTTCAGTAAAACCCAACATAAAGATATAGAAAGCTACTGTTTCGAGGACACTCGGTTTTCAAATCTAGCCTTAACTCCCAAACATCTCCAGAATTCATCATCTTCTCTTTCCTATGATAGCAACGAACTGATGCAAATGAGTATTAGGCATTTGTTTTTAGCATATAATCATAATCAACAGACGCATATATAATCATTGTGAAATAATAGATAAATTTGTAAAACGATTGAAATTTATATTGATCTACAATTACTCTTAAAGATACTCTCAAAAGCTTAATCTTTCATGCACTCTGCTTAGAGACACTTTTTGTGTCATCTTGAAGTCACGGAAAATTGTTTCCACTCGATAAGAACTTCCAAGGATTTTTAGAGAAAATCGCGTATTTTTAAATACTGCACCAAAAATTGTGATTTTCAATTATTCTTAAGAGAATATCCAGATAAATGACCAGAAATAATTTAGATACCTTTTTTGGTGTGACGTCCCCAGTGGGACACTGCTTCTCGCCTTTGTGTTTCATGAACACTTCCACAGTAACTGTGGAACTGTTACTAACAAATAGTTTCCTTTATCAATGACCATTTCGTATGTGAGTTAAAGAAAAATCCCCTCGGACGCCGACGCCACATGTAACCTGCAAGCTGAGACCGGGACCATCACCTACACGGGCGTGCTGACGTAAGCACTCGTGCGACTTGCGCCACCGCCGACGACGGACGGTGACGGACCGTTTGCACCTAACCAGCTGACAGGGCACATCGAAGACTTGGACTTCGACTACCACCTGATCGTGGAATTTGCTGACACAGGAATAATGGAGCGTTAGGTAGGTTTCATTAAGTTCAGACAGAGAAATAAAGTCAGGCTTGTTTGTGAACCCTTTTTAAAAACATCTTCTTTGTCAGGAAGAACTTCAGTGGCGCAGTTTCGGTAGGATCCGTGAGTTTTAGTGACCGAGTTCGGAAAAGTTTCCCTTGGCGAACGAACATCGCCAAGTTGCAGCTCGATTCGGAAAACTCCTTCGGATCTTGTGAAGTGAACGGACCTTGTGAAGTGAACGGGGAATCAACCCAAATCATCATCAAAAAAAATAGTAAGGTAAGTGATTTGAATGCGAAGAAATATTGAAAATCTTATTATAGCAATTAAAATTTTGAGTGAAATTTTTACAGTAAATTTAGTGAAAAGCTTAGTGACAAACATTTTTTGCGAAAGTGAAAATCTTATCAATAATAGCAATTAAGAGAAGTGAAATTGTGGTTAATTACGTACTTACACTAAACCGTTTAGTGAAGATTTTTCAGTGAGAAGAAAGGTAGAAAAAAAAATGAACACACGTAGCAAAATGCCAAACATCGATGAGGAGCAATTTATTCTCGCCAATGAGAAAACAGATTCTTCTCGGGACATCGAGGAACGGCTTGCTCGCCAAAGCGAGGGACCCTTTTCTCGTTCCACCACGACTGAGCCCATTCAAAGGGTGGACCGTGATGAGACGATCGCCGCACTTGAGCGAGAGATGGCCCGCATCTCTGCACAATTGAGCCGTCTCAGCGCGAATTTATCTGACGACACCGCTAGCAATGGCAACATCGCTCACAGAAATTATTCGGCTGAGGAAGAAGCTCTAAGGAGTCTACAGACCCCTTCTAGTTTGAGGGATCTTACCACATTCGATGGTAACCCCTTAAAGTTGAACCAATTCATCAAAGCCGTTGATCGTATCATGCCTTTGATGGAGAAGGTAAAAAATTCCCCTACTTTTGACGTGTGGATGCAATCCATACGGGCGAAAATTGTGGGAGAAGCAGATACCGTGTTAGAAATGTACGGTACTGATATTGAGTGGGATGAGATTAAAAATAATCTCATAACCCATTACAGCGACAAGAGGGACGAGGTGTCGCTCACAATGGACTTGTTCCACACAAAACAAACGGGATCAGTTCAAGAATTTTATGAACGGATCACGCACATCGTATCACTTCTTGTAAATCAATTAATGATTAATGAGAGCGATACAATCATAAGAAATTCGAAAAGAAAAGTCTACCAAGAGCAAGGACTGAAAGTTTTCCTCGCCGGGCTGTTACCGCCCGCATTGGGATCAAACATCAGGTCCCAAAATCCAACGTCATTGAAAGATGCTCTCAGACGTTGTCTTGTTGAGGACAATATAGCATATTTGCAACGTTCAGCTAGAGCGTTGCCAAGCAATGTAACAAACATAAGCACGTCTTCTAAACCACCAAACACACCAAACACACCACCAAACCATACATCTTATCAGATGCGACCTCCTGGTTTTTTCAACAAACCCGGGATGTACTCGAGGCCCACCTTCAATAAATTCCAAAATCAAAAACCCCACACGGTCCCTTTCTCGAGAATACCTCCACCACCACAACAGTCTCAGCTGCAGAAGCCATACCAGAACTTCCACAACCGACCAGGCCCTTCCCAGTTTAGAAGAGCACAGTCAGAACGTATGCACATGCCCAACTTCCACATGGAAGAAATCGCAGATGGCTATGAAGCAAGCGAAGCTTACTGGCCAGACGATTATTATTTACAAAATGAATATTTCGCAAACAATAACTACAAAGATATGAATAATGCTCCTGCGTGGGCATACGATGACCCCCATCAAGTGTCGGGAGAAATGCAGCATGAAGCAGGATCAAATTTGCATGCTCATAATAGGGCAGACCCTCAGTCAGATACTCCAGATGAGCTAAATTTTCATCTTGCGGAGCAATCAAAGATGAAAAAGTAAATAATTTCTTGCCCTACGTAAAAATCCATACCAACAAAGGTCCATTAAAGTTTTTAATAGATACTGGTGCAAATCGGAACTACATAAGTCCTAAGCACGTCAACTGGGATAGATGTAGAGACACGCATCCAGTAAAAATAAAAAATGTTAACGGTGACCATATCGCTACCAAATTCGTAGAATTCAATCCTTTCTATCAAATACATGGCTCGAGTAAACAAGAGTTCCTAGTATTTGATTTTCATGAGTTTTTTGACGGTCTCATCGGCTATAATACTTTACGTTCTTCGAAAGCCGATATTTTAACGGCTGATAACTTGTTGAAATTTCCAAATGGAACCATCCAGATGTATAGAAAATACCCAAATTCTACTACACTAAATTCTTTTTTTACACGATCTTTTTTTACGCGGTTTTATTTTACACGATTTTTTTTACACGATTTTCTCGAAATTACGCGATGTGCTTTTGGAAAGATTCTTCTCTCCTGGTCGCTATTTACTTCCGATGGGGCTCAAGTTTCTACCAGAGATCTCTCTTATCATCCCTGATACCCTGTCAAAATTTTAGGATGATCCGATAAAAAAAGTTTTGAAAACTTTTTTTACACGATTTTTTTTACGCGGAACAAAAAATCGCGTAAAAACAGAATTTAGTGTACTATCCAGTTAAACTGTCATGAAACTAAAGTTATTAGCTTGCCTACCGATGTTACTGAAGGCGAATTTTATTTCGAAAATGACATTCCATTATCTCCTCAGATAAATATTCATGCAGGCTTATACAGCTGTACTGAAAACCGTGTTTTCGTTACGGTAACTAATGTTTCCGACGAGCAGGCAAAAGTAGTGATTAGGGATCCATTGACAGTAGAGATAAATAATTTTACTACAGATGAACCAGTACCTGTAGAAAATTTTAGGGATCCCACAACACGAGTTTTTGACCAACTCAGATTAGATCATCTCAATCGTGAGGAAAAAAACCAATCTTCTGAAGTTAATAGCTGACTATGAACACATTTTCCATGTGGAAGGTCAACAATTGACATTCACTAATGCTGTCAAGCATAGAATCAACACTAAGGACGATGTCCCCATCCATGTGAAATCTTACCGCTACCCCTTCTCTCATAGAGAAGAAGTACAACGACAGATTTCAAAAATGCTTGACCAAGGCATAATAAGGCCTTCAAATAGTCCATGGACATCCCCTGTGTGGATTGTCCCAAAAAAATTAGATGCAACGGGACAGAAGAAATGGCGGTTAGTCATTGACTACCGTAAATTGAATGAGAAAACGATCGACGATCGTTATCCCATTCCCAATATAACGGACATTCTTGACAAGCTAGGACGTTGTATGTATTTTACAACCCTAGACTTGGCATCAGGCTTCCACCAAATAGAGGTCGACAGCCGCGATATCGCAAAAACCGCTTTCAATGTAGAAAACGGTCATTACGAATTTCTGAGGATGCCTTTTGGCCTCAAAAACGCTCCATCGACGTTCCAACGCGTCATGGATAATGTTCTAAGAGAACACATTGGTGTCAGATGCCTAGTCTATATGGATGACATCATCGTATTCTCTACAAGTTTAAAGGAACACCTCGATAATTTGAGGAAAATCTTTGAAACTTTACGAAAATATAACATGAAAATTCAGCTCGATAAAAGCGAATTCCTTAAGAAGGAAGTTGCTTTTCTCGGCCATATAGTAACCCGAGACGGAGTGCAACCAAATCCAGATAAGATCGAAACTATCCGGAAATGGCCCATTCCCACTGACGAAAAGCAATTGAGAGGCTTTCTCGGAATCCTTGGTTACTATCGCAAATTCATCAAAGACTTTGCGAAAATAGCCAAACCCTTAACACAAGCTCTACGGAAGGGTGAGAAAATCATTCATAATAAAGAGTTCGTCGAAGCATTTGAACGATGCAGAAACATTCTCACATCGAGTGACATTCTCCAATACCCGGAATTTGATAAACCGTTTGTTTTAACGACAGACGCATCAAATTACGCCGTAGGTGCCGTACTGTCACAAGGCAAAATTGGCAGCGACAAGCCAATTGCCTTCGCGTCACGAACCCTCAATAAGTCGGAAGAAAATTATTCCGCTATTGAGAAGGAGTTGTTGGCAATCGTGTGGGCGTGCAAATACTTTAGACCGTACCTTTACGGACGGAAATTCACGCTGTACACTGACCATAAACCATTAACACATGGTTTAAATCTAAAAGATACCAACAGCAGACTCATTCACTGGCGATTATATTTAGAAGAGTTCGACTTCGAAATACAATATAGGCCAGGTAAGCAAAATGTCGTGGCAGATGGTCTGTCAAGAGTACGAGAAACGGAGATGAACGTCAACGACGCTAGTGATGCACCTTCTTCGTCTGACACGGAAGATGACTCTTCTGAAAACGACGAAACGGTACATTCTGCTGACACGGATGATTCTGCCTTTATACCTTGCACAGAACACCCACTGAATAAATTTAGTAATCAAATTGTTTTACAAATAGGGGCAGACGAGGGAGAAACTTATGAGGAAGTATTTCCTAGAATGTTCAGACGTACGATCACAAAAATAAAAATTTGAAGTACCACAACAGGGCCAGAGAAGAGCCACCCGTTCTACCCGTGGAGGGCACCGTGTACAACAAAGTACAGGGTGTCAGGAACAAGGGCCGCGAGAGATACCTTCCAGTCACAGTGGTCGAAGACAAGGGTAGAACCTTTACAGACCATTATGGCCGGGAGTTACATAAAGACAATATTCGGAGAACCTGAATCCACAACAAAATTATTTTCTTTACACATGTTTCAGAATGTGGATTCGCCTGACAACCCTGACATGCCTGACAATTGCCACGACAGTAGCACAGACAATACAACTATACGACTTGACGAGGAACCCTGGACTACTGACATTACAATCCGGAAACACGCTTATCAAAATTGGACAGCATCGCATATATCATGTGATCGACTTGACCAAATACAAACCCCTTTTGGATAACATCGAACTCGCCGTCGATGGACTCAAAATTTTTATCGACTACCAGGATCTTACATCCCTTTTGAAAACAAAGCTGGAAGAAGTCAAAGGATCGTATAGGAGGTTAATTCCAGCACAACACTTTCGTCATAAACGAGGAGCATTTAACTTTTTAGGATCAGCGATTAAAATAATAACAGGCAATTTAGATGAAAACGATTTGAAACAGATTAATGACGACATCAAGGATTTGAGAGAAAAGAACCAGGATCTAGTTAGACAAAATAACATTCAAGTAAAACTAAATCGACTCCTAGAGAACCGAATAAACAAAATCATTGACTCCGTAAACAAAGAGCAGAAAATCATAAAACAACAAATAATAGCAGCTAGACAGACGTTGATTATTAATAGACTGATTAACCAAAATTTTACGACTATCAGACAGGCATTTAAAATCTCCTTCCATTTAGATATTCTGCGAAAACATTTAGATTCCATTTTTGAAGTTATTCAGTTAGCAAAAATTCATGTTATTTCAAAGAATTTTCTAGAGTCAGAAGAAATCCGGTTTATTTTAGACAGATTAGAGGAACAGAACATAACCATTTTGAATCCCGATCAGGTCTACGATTACTTGGATATCCGCGCGCTCTTCAAAGGTCCAATACTCTACTTCATAATTGGCGTACCACAAATCTCACCTCTCTATTTCAACAATTTAATATTGGAACCACTTCCAATCGGCGGTCGAACTGTTAAATTACCCTGGCATCATGCGGTAATCCATAGCAACTTAACGTATTTTATCAAAGACAGTTGCAAAACCATTGGAGAAAACACCATGTGTGAGGAGGACCAGCTAGAAGACGTCTCCGACGATGGGTGTTTTGCGAAAATCATCAGAGGACTCCTAGGAAGATGTACCTTTACTAAATTCAGAAACATTACCCAAGCAACACGATTAACGGACCACCACATTGTTGTTAAAAACGCATCAGTCACGTTGATATCCGACTGCTTACAAAACGACAGAAAACTGTTCGGAACATTTCTGATATTTTTCTCGAACTGCAGCATCTCCATAGATGGGAAAAATTTCTCCACTACCAAGTATGCATCAACCTTACCGACTGTAATTCCGATGGACGGAGTTAAAATCGAACAGGCAGACTTCGAGCCTATCTTGGACCTCAAGGAGCTGAGGAAGTTACACCTGGAGAACAGAGAGGAACTACACATTATCAAAAACCGGCATTTCCTCCAAACAACCACAAGTTTGGGGTTATCCTCCATTTGTATCATTTTAGGAATTTGCATCGGCCTCTATTCTTTATACACGAGGAAGACGAAGCCAAACGGCACCAGCTTAGACAACGACACAGGAAACGCGGATCGTTGCGAAATTGTATCGGGACGATCCAATCTTGAGGGGGGAGCAGTTAAAGAAAAATCCCCTCGGACGCCGACGCCACATGTAACCTGCAAGCTGAGACCGGGACCATCACCTACACGGGCGTGCTGACGTAAGCACTCGTGCGACTTGCGCCACCGCCGACGACGGACGGTGACGGACCGTTTGCACCTAACCAGCTGACAGGGCACATCGAAGACTTGGACTTCGACTACCACCTGATCGTGGAATTTGCTGACACAGGAATAATGGAGCGTTAGGTAGGTTTCATTAAGTTCAGACAGAGAAATAAAGTCAGGCTTGTTTGTGAACCCTTTTTAAAAACATCTTCTTTGTCAGGAAGAACTTCAGTTGTGTATATCGTGTGGCAGGCACGAAGACACTCTTTTCCTAAGGAAGTCAAGGATTTACCTTTACGAAAAGTTCCTGGACCGACCGGGAGTTGAACGCGTCACCCTTAGTATGGTCTTGATGAATATCCACGCCTTAATAGATGTGGCTGTAGGGACCCTTTTCCAAATATGAACGCCCATTGACGTGAATTTTATATGGCTCCGTTGAAAAATATAAATTGTATTTCGGTTTCTTGGGGGGCCCCCTTCATCGGGGGGCCCGGGGCACTTGCCCCCTTTGCCCCCCCTTAAATCCGGGCCTGCCTATACTGTCATGTCGTCCGCAATAATCTGCTTCTCATTTTGACTTTTTGTCTACCAATCACAACCTCGGTATCTCCAAAACATGAGGACTTACAAAGATGCTGTCTTCAGTAAAGTTATTCAGGAGCCCAAAAGCAACAACTTTTCTGAAGGCGGCATTTTTGTAGGTGATCTGGTTTTAGAGATATCGAGGTGAGTCAGGGTGATGCAATATTGTTACAATACTTTTTGTGCGTCCGTACTTATGACGGGTAGTGTAGGTATCAAACTTAAATTATATATACTTTAACCGCGTGTGAAGATCATTAATGAAGACAATTAGATGATCGGAATTGAACCACAAAAACCACACAACAATTAATGAGATCTTTCCAATATTATTTATTTATTTATCTACTAATACACATTTGTTATGTAACTACATATAAGTTGAAAATTCGCTATTTCCAACATCCTTTCATCTATTGTAAGCTGCTTCAGTTCTGGGCTCTTTCTAAGTTGATGAAGGGATTTATAAATGCTTGCAAGGGCTTGGCCAGGTGTGTGGAGCTGAGTGGGTCTATGGCATTGTAGATAGTAGCGACATCAGCAATGTTAATGGATATATTCATCTTTGCAACTCCATCCAAGATTTGTGCAAGTATTCATGCTATGCTATGCTATGCTAACCTTTCAGTGTTCTGAGCAAATTTGCCGAGGTCAGAATCCTTCGAAGTGGTCCAGAAAGCGAGATATACGACGTTTGGACTAAACTGGAAGCTCCTTAGAACACTAGCGCTACGTTGTGAATGATTCTCAAACTAAATTGCTTTCTATGTGAATACTCTTAGTCTTTGGAGCAACTTTGCCCGAGCGACTTAGTATCCTACTAAGTGGTACAGAACGCGAGATATATGACGTTTGGAATAAACTGCTCCACAGAACACTAGCGCCACGCAGTGAGTGATTCTCGAACTAGATTGATTTCTATGTAAATACTTTTGGTCTTCTTAGCAACTTTGCCGAAGACAGCGTCTTTCTAAGTGGTCTAGAATGCGAAACATACGACGTATGGGATGAACTGGAAGCTCCTCCTAAGAGTATTAGTGCCACGCAGTGAGTAATTCTCGAACTAAACTATTTTCTATGTGAAAGCTCATAGTCTTCTGAGCAACTGTGTCGAAGACAGCTTCCTTCTAGATTATCCCGAACAAGCGATTTAAGACGTTTAGACTGAACTAGTATCTTCTAGCAACACTGCGCCACGCAGTGAATAATTCTTGAACTAGATTGTTTTAATGTAAAAGTTCTTAGTCTTCTGAGCATTTTTGCCGAAGACATAATTCTTTTAAGTGGTCCAAAACGCGAGATATACGACGTTTAAATTATACTGGAAGCTCCTAAGAACACTAGCGCCACGTAGTGAGTGATTATCGAGCTATTTTTTTTTTTGCGAAAGCTCCTAGTTTTCAGAGCACTGCCGGAGACAGTATCCTTCTAAATTCCACAACTGTTGGCAAATTATAATGCTATCCCACATGTCCGACATGGTGCCCTGTGTAACAGATTCCCGGTGGCCAATGTTCTCCGAACCACTGTTTTACCATACCAACACATTCTTGACGAAATTAGCTTTAAGTGTTTAATTGGTGCAAGACTTTACAAGTCAAGAAGTTTCATTACGATAAGTTAACAAACAAAAGATATATTAAGGCGTTTTGGGTCATAATGACCCTAATGCACGACGAAGGTTAAATCCAAATAAAAAATATTTATAAGGCTTAAGCATCATACTGATGGATTGATTTCTAAACATGTCCTTTCCATGACTATGAATGACAACTTTCGAACCAAGAGAGTGTTTGAAACCCGCTTGTATTGAACGGGAAGTAACATTTTTGGAATAATTGGTTGTAAAATTGTAGTATATGTACATCCTGAAGGATGATAGTCTGGAGAAAGTCCCGTGAAACTTTGAGAGATCTCGAAATAATTTCGTTTTTTTGCTGATTCACATGAACACTAGTGAAATCTCTGGCAAAAAATCATCATGAATTTGTTAAAAAAATATATTCTTCCAGAGAAAATCTCTTCGATGATCAACAATAGATCCGGCTACTTCCGGATATTCCGTAATCGGTTCCGTTAAGGCCGCACGGGACGACGTGTAATTTTTCGTATCTTCCTTCTCTTTCTAAGAATTTGCCTCACGATTTTGAAGATGCAAATATCAATATCCACTGCACAGACGTAGCTGAAACTTTAGTCGATTGTGCACCCCAAGTGAGCAAATGAACGATAATATTTCTAGCCAATAATATGAAGTAGAAGTTGAGATTTGCATCTTACTAACAACAGAGCAATGGCGGACGATTCAACCGGCCTTAACTCCTGGACACATTCAGAACTTCTTGAAGCTTTACCGTTCGATAGCTCAAAATTCATGATTAGTCGTCGAGATGTCAACAGACTGTGTCGATGATCAACTCTAGATCTATCATCCACTTCATTTTTCATGTGACTAATGTGCCCCCTTTGAATTCTTATTGGAACCGATTCCGATACATACGAAAATAGTTAGATTCATTGTTTGCCATCGGCATCTTGATCGGCATAGTATTTATTGGCTTCTGAATGAAAAATCATGAATTTTGAACCGTGAAACAGAGAAGTTGTATAAAATTCTGAAAGTGTCCCCTTAGGATCCCTACTGGAACCGATCCCAGAGTATCCGGAAGTAGGCAGATCAATTGTTAGTCATCGGCACATTGCTTATTAACTATATCTGGAAGAACAATAATGAATTCTGAAGCATCGAACAGTGGAGTTGCAAGAAATTCTGACAGTGTCCCCTGGGGGTCCATACTGGAACCGGTTCCGGAATATCCGGAAGTGGCCAGATTCATCATCAGCATAGGAGCTATGGACATCTGCCTGAGAAATCATGAATTTTGAACCGTCGAACGGTGGAGTTGTAAGACATTCTGAAAGTGTGTGGAGATCATTATCGGAACCGGTTCCGGAGTATCCGGAAGTAGTCCAATCCATTGTTCATAACCGGTACAGTGCCTGTTGACTTCTGGAATAAAAATCATGATTTTTGAGCTGTGGAACGGTGGAGTTAAAAAAAATCTGAAAGTGCCCCTGGGGTTCCAATCGGAACCGATTACGTAGTATCCGGAAGAATCCAGATCCATTGGTTGTCATCGGCACAGTGCTTATGTATTTCTGGATAAAACATGTTGAATTTTGAACCATAGAACGGTGATGTTGCAAGGAATTCTTAAAGTTTTCCCTGGGAGTCCCTAACGGAACTGGTTCTGGCTTGCTCCGTGGCCGGAACAAGTCTATCCGTCTCAAAGCTATTAATATGAATGTGTGCTGGAATGAATATGCAACATAAATTGATTTTTTTATAAACTTTTTGTTTTCACATGTTTCCTCAAAATGTCTATTTTAGAGAACCCCAGGTATCCAAGGGTTTCCGGTCTAAATCCGGAACTACCTAAAATTTATATATTTCCATTGCATATATCAGCTTCCCCCGTAACGTGGGTTGATCACCTCATAATAATGCGTTACGGAGTAAGATCTACCACAAAAAAATTGATTCCGTAATTCTCCAGCTTGCTTAATTTAAAAGCAGGGAAATTATAAGATCAAGATTTGGTTTATTTTTTGTGTTTTGTTTTATTTTTGTATTTTGTTTTTTCACTACTAATCCTCCATTTGTTTTAGTGTTATTTGCTTGATTTTAACTATAACTAATAACTATAACAATTATTTGTTTCAGCGCTGTTTAGGTAAATAAAGTTGTAATTGTAATGTAGGTCAATTAAAATTCTATTTATCATAATAATAATATTTATTATTTCAGATAAAATTTGGTAATTGATCAACTATATAATTATTTATATTTAAATTACATGATGCTTGGGATTTTGGGAGGGGTAGCCTAAGGAAGCTAAATGAACTGGTTTCTGGACAAATGTTCGTGGGGTGGCCAGACTTTGTCACGAGATAACAACCATCGTGTTGTCTTCCGAAGGTTTCCAGTGAATTTAGCTTACCCTGCTACAACAAACCATCAGGTAGATCATTATCTTCCGGTATGACTCTGCAGCCATAGGTAATCCTTGCGCTGATGGTGGGTACACAATCATCATCATCATCATTATCATCATCATCATTTCCATTGCATATATCATATATTTTTGATGCTTTGTAACATGTAGTTCTAAAAATCGAATAAACTTTGACAAAGTTACAAAGATGCTATGTTAAAAACGAGTCATGATAACATGACCATTTTTCATGGTGTATCATTGCGAAATCAAGATTCATTCTGCCGGTTTCGAGTTCCGGATCTTTCGCATTTTTTGTGCATACTCATATCAGCCTCGCAACAAATCTAATCCACTCATCACAAATTAAAAAGTGAAAGTTAACATCTGCAACCGAATCGATTTGTTGGACACTTTCAGACTTTCCATGATTCATCACCGTCGTGACTCAAAGGGCGTGCAGTTTTTCGCTTGTTTTCTTTTTTACCAAATCATCGTAGTGCAGCAGCACGTGGTGAACCTCACCTCACACAGAATCACACAATTCGATCGATAGCACTGCATCGTCATGCTTTGTCTCAACTCATCGTCTACGACAACGACGAAAGTTGAAAATGTTATTTTCATTAGACAACACAACACAGTGTAGCTTCTTCGTTGTGTATTTTTTTTTCGAATCAGTTTTCCATTACGAACGCTTTGGCAAAGGAATGACATCCGATTGCACGGTTGGCTGCAGTTCAAACTTCACACTATCAATCAAAAACCAATGCAAGTAGCAACCAAATCATAACATATGCCGTATGGTGGTGCCCCTGGTGGGTTTCGATTCAACATTAATTGTGGGCAATGGGCTGAGTCTGATGGTGTTTTGTTTCGCAATGGAAATGTGTTATTTGCGTTTAATGAAGGCTAAGGGGAAAAACGTCTCTTGACCAATGCTGGAACCCTGGCTGCTACTGTTGCTGGAAGTGCCCATCATCATGAGCGAACATACTCAGCGAGGCGAGGTTCGGAACGTGAATAAGACTAAAATAGTATGAACTTGTGGAGTGGTGGTGCATTCTCTGGCGTCTATTCACTCTTTTTTGCAGGTTTTTGTTTTCCTTTCGAGTATGGGAGGTACTTTGTTCAATTTCGCAAGAGCACATGCATGACTCACTGCAAGCCGAACCGGTGAAGTGATTTTTTCGCGATTCTCACATCACTTATTTATGTGGTTTGATGTTGTTGGTTAACTTCTGTATGCCGACTGCTATTGCATGATGTGGTAAATTGAGCCGTTTGGCATGTGCTTGCTTACTCATCTCTCGGAGATCTGTTATCACAAACGAGTTCTAACATCAGAAGAGCATGAGATGAAATAAATTAGTTCACATGCTTAAACATCATGATGTATACAAATACATTTAACAATATTTGAATTAATTTGACAGACATATGAAAAGTGCTGAAAATGTCATTTTGACATATCTAGATTCAATCACCTACAGCTCATTTCAAACGCTGAACCTGTAAATATGGTATATGGAAAACTTGTGCGGCTAGACCAGCTCTCAGTGGCGATTCCATAACCTCAAGTCTACCTGTTCAACGAATGCAAATTCTTGATTTTTCTCAATAAAATGGCTTGTAATTTGTAGAAAATGACGAAAATAATCATGTCTGACCATTTTCAAATTGATTCAGATCCTGAATTCTCCGCAAATGGAACTTTTGGGGTCGTTGAACAAGTAAAAAGTGAGGTTTCGAGACGCCACTGCCAGTTCTACAAGAAAGTCACGGAAAATCGCTCCATATTTAAGGTAAATGTCTCGAATACGTTAGAAAAATGTTAATTGATATTCATCAATTATATCAATTGGAATTTTTCAAAGATAGTCTATGACACTGACATAAACATTGAAGTGAGACTTTCTTGTAGAATTGTTCTAGGTTCACAAGTTTTTCATATATGTACCATATTTTCAGGTTCAGCTTCTGATTTTCAGCACTGCATATCAATGTAGTATTCATTGAACACAGTAAAACATTCTTGAATTCTCTAATTCACTCCAATATAAAAAGGAATCCTATATCACGATCAATTCTGACTATACATGTCAATTGTTGCTCCTCCGTGATTGATCTGAACTGGTACCAATTGCACTAAGATCTAACTGAACAAGGGTTTGGGACATTCCACTATTCTCAAAGTGCAATTTTAGCAGCTCATGTATTTTCGATCAATAGCGGCGCCAGCAAAGTCCTTATAAGTCAGCTGGGAAGGGAAAGGAATGTTAGAGTGTACCGACTAGAAAATTATATCAAGTTTATATCATATTGTGTTTTTCTATAACTTATTATGTTATTAACTAGATGCTGGATGATGTTAAAATAACTTAAATTGTAACAAAAAGTACACTGATTTAATCAAGATTATAAGCTCTTTGTGATAATCATATCAAAATTATAACAAAATGTGATATGAATTTAAGCCTCAGGATTACTGGTTTCTATCAAAATTTGATACAATTTTGTAACATTATTATTCGAATGTCGAACACTCGAATCTAAATTAGAATACAATGAGTTATCAAACAACATTTATAGGTAACATAATGTGATATAAATGAGTTATAGTATTTTTAAAATTAAAACACCAAGGATATTGATCATGATTATATCACAATGAGTTATAAATATCATGGTTTGTTAGGATTATGTTATATTTTTGTTACAATTTTCTAGTCGACTGGGAGCCACCGTTGAGCCGATGATGCGATCTATAGATAGGGGATATTTATAGTGTTCGTAAGTTGATTGTGTGGTGAATTTGAAGATCAAGCTGCACAGTTCGCTTTGGTTGCATAACTTGCAAGCGTTATATACACTGTGCTGTGGAAGTTGGAAGGAAGAGAAACGACTTTTTTATCGTTTCTGGTTCGAGCGATGGCTATGAACATATGAATATACATGAATTGCATATGTAGAGAAGAGAGAGAGAGAAAGAGAAAGTATATAGAAATATACAAAGTAGGAGGAAAGGGACGGGCCAAGTATTGAACCCATGACCTTCTGCATACGAATCAGAAGCTGTAGCCACTAGACCACCAAGCCCGCCTCGTCAGCACCGCGCTAGTGCAAAGTACAAAAACAAATCTTCAACGTGTTGTACAAAATGCAACGCGCGATCGCTCGAGGGTTAAACAGTTTTGAAATTTATCCAATTGGAAGACGTGGACGTATACGTTTGATGTAAGGATTGTACTATTTTCTTCCATTTTTGAAGTTTATGTTATATACCTGAATATATAAGCACCTTGATCATTGTCACTTGACAGTTCTGCTTTCGCACGTTCCTCTAGCGTGCTCAAATGAGTCGAAGGGCTTGAGGAAATTAATAAATGATAAAGACATCAGTCTATTCTGAAACTCCAAACCGATAACAAGTGTTTAGTTCCGAAAGTTTAATCCGATAACGAAGTCCGGTCTAGTCCACCATCTCTCGAATCAGTCCAAGAATCTGTCCACCCCATTAGCAGTTTAGTCCCCAGTTTGAACATCTAAAAGTTTAGTTTACATAAAATGTGCTTGTTTCCAAGGGCATCTAGATAACACGGTGCCGCTCAGACGTCGACCTGGTGAAAACGTGGATTGATGCAGACTGAGCAATCATTTTCTCCTTGCGAGAGCAAACGATTTGTGACTGAGCACTAGTTAGAGAGAGCATACTTTCATCACGCAAAGGAAACGGAATGAGAGCATTTTCAATCGTCTAGGGTGCAAAGAAAATATCACAGGCTGCCTTATCCAGATAATATCGCTGTGTGATAGATCGTTACTCGCGTGAGTGAAGGGAAAATTTGGTGCCTGCCCTTTCATACTAATAAAAATTTCCTTCCTGAGACAAACGTCTTCTTGTCGGTGTCTATAACAACGTTTTTTGTCTTTGTTAAAGAGGCTTTCAGCTAGACGCTGGTTCACTTCTCAATAACAACGCTTGTCTTACTAACATTCCATCCTATCCTCGATGGCCGTAAGGACGTGGCCAGCGCCGTTATTGATCTTGATATAGTAGAGTTTTCAAACTGTGTACATTGGGAATGCTGTGCTAATATCAAGCCCCATTCATTGGTTTGCAGTTTCGATTGCTCCGGAATAGCAACTACGAATTATTCGGTCATCTATGCTCACGCTCATGGCCAATTTTTGTTTTTCGCGATACGTATACAATATTGGCAGCTCTCGACTACTATTCTTCCATAAGTTTGCAAAAATTCCAACAACCGTGAGTACCATAGGGTACTGCACGCCACGGTTGCTAAGCTTATATTTCTTTCACGTTTCGTAACCTAGTTGTTCACGATTCGCATTTACAAAAAATCAATTGGCTTTCTCGGGTTGGGTGATTTATTTCAGGGTTCCTTTAGAAGTTTCCTCTGGGTTTCTTCCGGGAGTTTCTCCTGAGATTCCTTGACTGCCGTGTGCAGCATAGTTGTCCCATGTTCTATCGAAATCCCCATTAACATGGGACAACTATGCTGCACACGGCAGTTGAGGAGATGAAAGGTTTCATCTAGGATTCTTTCAGGAGCTAGTTCTGGGATTCCTCTAGGAACTCTTTACGGGATTGCTCTTGAGATTGTTTCTAGTATTTCTTTAGGAGTTCCGAGATTGCTCGTGGAGTTCTTTCTGGGATTTCTCAGAGAACTATTTCTGAGTTTCTCCAGGAGTTTCTTCTGCGGGTTATAATGAGGTTCCAGGATCTTCTTCAGAGAGAGATTTCTCCAGAGATTCCGTCTGAAATTTCTTCAAGAAATCCTTCTAAAATACTTGTGGTAGTTTCAGGATTTCTTCAAGAATTTTTCTCCAAGAGCTCCGGGATACCTCTCGGATTGCCTTCCCGTGAAAGGAACTATTGGAGGAGTCCTAGGAGGAGCATTCAGTGTTCAGAAGATTTTTTTAAATACCGCTTCAATAAACATTGCTTAACAAGACATAATTGATCAAGATCGATTACATTATATTTAGGTATAGCTCAACATTGTGACGTACTGGAGCAAATCGGATTCAGCGGCCCAAAATCTGTCAGAGACACATAAGTTTGCTCTTGATGTTGCGCTCTTGATGTTGCGCTGTGTTATTTTATCATTGCAAAAAGTAATGGAATAAAAATAATTATTGTCAACAAAAGGTGATAAT
Source organism: Aedes albopictus (assembly GCF_035046485.1). Taxonomy (NCBI): domain Eukaryota; kingdom Metazoa; phylum Arthropoda; class Insecta; order Diptera; family Culicidae; genus Aedes; species Aedes albopictus. Next base: position 78,466,621 of record NC_085138.1, on the reverse strand, counting down.
TATTTTAATATGGAACGAACTCACCGATAAATATCCATCTCTGTGTCTAGTGATTATGTGCTCCTAATCGACACAGACAGAAGCGGCCCTTGTCACTCTTATCAGGAGGAAATGAACACTGTGATGGATAATTGATCGCAAAAACGCTGAATTTCATACAAAATGACCAACTTTGAGATGCTGTAACTATGGTTATCTTTGATGGATTGAGCTCAATTGTTGACACGGAACTACAAATATGCTTTTACGTATACGAATGAAGTACACGAAGAAAAGGGACGGGTTAGGGATTGAACCCAGGACCTTCTGCTTACGAATCAGAAGCGATAGCCAGTAGACCACCAAACCCGTCAACATTATAAAACACTGCACGCTATACAAAAACAAATTGTACATACCGGGTGCGTGCGATATTTTTGCACTAAATCATATCGTAATCATAAAACACGTTTTAAAAATAATTCGACAATAGATCTATACTAAATGATTTTTTTCGCGAAGAATTGTGATTATTTCAATGATTTAGGAAGAAAAAAGTGGTCCTAATATCGATAACCTTTTTTGAACGATCCTGAGAACCGCCGCAACTCCGTTTTAGTGTTGTTCTCTATATTTTGATCAACAATTGTGTTGTTTTAGGTAAAACTAGATTTTTTTGTACGAGGAGCTCCAACGGTATCATCGTTATGTGTGCCGTTCAAAAAAATATCCCATAAATTTGAAAAAGAGGTTTCTAGAAGACGAAAATGCGAACAACTTGAGTATAAATATATGGATCAGCTGCATACTATCTGCATTTTCTCAGCTGTCAAGAACGCTATGGAGCTGATTTATTCAGTGTAGTTGGGGGATTCCATAGGCTTGTTACCTACAAAAAAACTACATCGCTGGAATGGAAGATAGCGGAGAAATAACTGGAAGAAGTCGGAAATTCTAATTTGAGCAATGGTATTCTAATAGGGCTGCTCAAACATTTATGAGAAAATTTAAAACTAAAATATCCTAAGTCTGACCACCTCAATTTGCTGTTTAGACTCTTATAAGCTACAGCACAAATTTGAGCTAAATTGGTAAAGTCTTAGGTATCGCTCGGCTAGTCTGAAGTTTATATGGTAAAACTGGTACAAATATGTGCAGGAATGGCATAGTTTTAGTTTTCTGCCACTAGATGGCACTGGAAGCGTTCAATAACCCTTATTTTTAGTATTATTATAGGGAATTCTATGCGGAACATCTTTGTTGAAGACCGCTAAGTGATCCGATGCTTGCTAAAAAAAAGTTGTACCCTAGACTTAGTGTATCAAAAAACAACCAGTTTTTATTGATGCTATTCGATAATATGTTAAAATCACCACGTCAAAATTATTTAAATTATAATTTTTGAAGCATATCTGTATCATTACGTCTCGTGTATCATTATCGGGCTTTTACACATTACATTTGACTGATTTCGTCTTATTTACACAACAAATATTCAGTAGAACCCGAAATGTTATTGGGCGCGCTAGTGTAAAACATAGGATCTGAAAATATTTTCTCATACCACCACGTTTTTGATTATGATTGGTTTTATATTTTACACAGTTCACTAGAAATATGGTGCATTTGATGATGTGGGATTTATATTTTTATTGCAACCCTTTGATGAAATATTCCTGTTTGAAGGTTAGTGCAAAATTACCGCACGCACCCTGTACAACTTACATGCTCTCCATTGCAGTGTTATCGATTATCAGGCAAATTTTCGATACATTGTTAACACGTGTTTACCTGTAAAGAGAATAAAGAAAGTTTTTGATTAGATACTATGTAATGTACACATATTTTACTTAATAACTCGTCTATATACTCAAATAATCTTTTCTAGTGATTTTGGATGTGTAGTTAGGATTTCAATGAATCACACATCAGAAAAAAGAACTAATTTTGAATAGCAATTCAACAAGGATCACTGCTGCTAGAGAGCGCTCTCACCGTCCATAATACTTCTGGGGAAAGGTTGTGCAAAATGGTTTTTATCCGTTGTCGCGTTTCGCTCCTCACCGCTCCTAAACATTTACCCTCAACATCGGAGGAGGAAATCGACTCCAAGTCGTCGCCGGCTGGTGTCATGCGGTGTAATTGCTTGACATAAATCTAAACAAGTTTTATTGCACACGGTTCGCTCCACAGCACCGTGCACTTTGCGCACCGTTCAATTACCGACGATACTGAGCCCCCTCCCGTCCGTAAGAGCATACGGCCGTCTTACTTACATACGTACGAACGACAAACGATCCATCCATGATGGCTGTTGTGGTGACCCAATTCAGCAGACATCAGATTTAACCTTCCCCCGTCGTCCGTGCCATTGCTTGGACGACGGCACAAGAATGAATAGTGCCATTTACACTTATCAATAAGTTGATTCAACCAAGAGGTTCAATCTTTCCTTCAACTTCATCAAGAAACACAATTTGATGGAAATATTGCTAAATGTATTGCTTGCATTTTTATTGCGGAGAAGATGGATGATAATATTGAATCTTGATATAAATACTGATCAACCTGCAAAAGCGAGGATTGAGGTTGATGTTCATATCCTCAATATTTCCCCTCCGAAAGATTGATCCAACCACCACTATCATCCAGTCCATCAAGATCATTCAAGTCCGTCAAACTTTCCCCTCAAGTTGTTTCATTCGATCAACCCAGCAGGGTAAAAGAGTCAGCAGATTGAGCGAAGACCATTCCATCAGTGAGGAAGAGATAGCAATTCACCAACGTTCAGCGCGTGGTTCACGGCGTTCATGGTGGCCAGTTCAATTGAATTTTATGGAATGCTTTGAAAGCAAATTTCTAGAAATAAAGTGTCACGTTTTTGCATTGTAAATATTATAAAGACTTGATCATTGAGAAAGTGCAAATTTCGATGCTTCGCTTGCTTATTCAGTTCCATTAATTATTATGAAAAAATAATATTTTGATAATTTTGGTGATTTAGCAAGCCAAATTCGATTTTTTTTTGTAAGCATTCATAAACTCTTATTTATTGAACCCAATATTTCGGATAAATATGATGAATTGGTAAATAGTGGATCTATTTACTAATTCATCATGCTATTTTTCCTAATGTCTTTAGAAGGTTTATGTATCTTAATTTCTAACACAAGTTATGAACTTCTACCGTTGAATGAAAAAATATTTCATACAAAATGGTGCTTAAACAATATGTATAACAGTTACGTTCAAACAAGTTTTAATTTTTGCTAATGTTATAGTGAATATGTAAAGGTGTATAGGTTTGGAAAACAAAGACTGATAAGAGGTTATTGCCATATTGATTAGTTTGTTTCGCTCATTATTGAAAATGTTTGCTTTATCCGTTATTATTAAAATAGGTTTCTCTATAGCTAGATTGATTACTAAACGATAATTAAATTATATGATTTGAGAGTGACTGCGGGTATTTTTGGCAGTTTTTCTCTCTTTGCCATAAGGGTTTTCTGTCGTCCAAATTCCTTGAAACCTATTTGTATACAGTTTGATTGGCAAAGATGTGACGCTTAATGTGATAAACTTAAAGGCTTTAGATAACACCCCATGACGAAGAGAAAAAGCTGTCGAAAATATACTGAGTTTCCCTATATCGTTCTAGCATTTTATGCTGAAAGCACTAGAAAATCGCATATGCGCATAAATTAAAGATGTGATATAAAACATCATAAACCAATGTTAAATATTAAACATTATTTCTAAATAATCTAATGAAAATTTACGATACGCAACTTACTTGTGCTTGAACATGTTTATTTGGCAGCGCTTTCTTGTTTCTTTTATTCCATCATTCCATCAATTATTTCTTTCTCAAGGATTATTGATGGAATCACGAGGATCAAACCAAGTATCAATCCAATATCTTCGACATTACCCCTTTGCCGAGGTTCGAGCAGAGAGAAAATCTCCCGGCAGTATGAGAGAAGTTAATGCATAAAGAGAGAAAAAAAACAAGTGTCCGTGCATGCTTAGCAAACGTACACAGCTCGCAAAGCAAAGCCTTTTATTGAATCAATGCGTCGTCGTCGGTGGATGCGGGGTTGGTTTTCAGTCCTACCGATCCCAATGCCAATAATGCGGAAGATAATGTATACAATGCATTTCTGTCAAAATTGTATTTTTTTTAAATAAATTTTCTATTCACATTAATTCTTCTTCTAAGCTTGAACATTATTACATATTCAAACATACACTCCCGATCAAAAGTTTAGGGTCACTCTCTCAAATACATGTCATTTTTTTAGGATCATATCTCCGCCTATTTGCGTCCGATTTCAAAATCCTAGATCTCATTCAAAAGATAATATGTCAAAGAAACTTTGGATTTGAATGGAAAAAATACAAAAATGTTTGATGTAAACTTAAGTTTTCTAAAAAAATGAATAAAAACTTATGGCAGCGTCGCTGGAAATTGGGTCGACATAATTTTATGTTGAGAGCGGTAATATAACCTATTTTCTATCAGCTTTCAATCGCTTTTTACCGAACTTAGCTAAAAAATCTTGAAAAAAAAAGTTTTAAGTAAATTAGATTTGGATGTCATTGACCAAAACTTTGTGGTCACCCCTCAAGATGATGTATCGGCCAAAAGTTTGCGATCACTTTCGTAAAACATAAAAAGGTGATTTGTTGATATCTTTGCCATCTTTCATTCATTTTTAATTCTGCTTGGATTATTTGAAACATAACAAGTGGTACTTACTACATTTGAACCACACATATTTTTTTAAATTTAGATTCTAAAACATAATGTAAAATTGCCTTATTTTTTGCAATGTGGTGAAATGTGTTAACTTCACATAACATTTTTATATATAAAAATCGTTGAATACGTTAATTTAGTTAATTTTCTTTGAAATGATCCAAAACGAATTGAAATTGAACTAAAGATAACGAAGATATCACCAAATCATTTGTTTTACGACTCCAAACTTTTGGCTGATACATCATATTGAGGAGTGGTGACCCCAATCTTTTGGTCAATAGCATCAAGAGGTAATTTATTTAATAACTTTTTTTTCTAGATTTTTTAGCCAAGTTTGGCAAAAAGCAGTTGAAAGCTAATAGAAAATAGGTTATATTATGTACCGCTCTCATCATGAAATTTTGTGGACCCATTTTCCAGCGACACTGCCGTAAGTTCATGTTTATTTATTAGAACATTTGGCAACTTTGGGTTAAGTTTACATACAAACATTTTTGTGAAAGTTTCACCTGAATCATGTTCAAAGTTATTTTGACTTATTATCTTTTGAATGAGACCTATGGTTTTGAAATCGGGCGCAAATTGGCGGAGATATGGGCCTAAAAAATGACATGTTTTTGAGGGGGTGACCCCAAATTTTTGATCAGGAGTGTATTGTACATATGTTTTTTTTATTACGAAAAGTTTTTGGACAGCCCATGGGAAAATTACAAAATTATTACTGAAAGGTGTTTTTATTCGGTGAATTCAATGCAGCTTATATTTACATCTGAAAAACTTCGGTGAATTCACCAGACAGACAAACAGGCTATCTGTGTTATTTCCAGCAACTGCTGCATTCGGTTGTCCTAGAGTGACACATTTTTTTCTACATTCTAAAAAATCAAAATTTTCAACGTCTGTTGTCTGTGATTTTTTTCATAAAATGCTGTGTCTGGTTGTTTAAGGTTGTCACTGGTTTTTATTTCCAGTAACTGCTGCATTCGGTTGCCTAAGAGTGACAGATTTTTTTCTGCGATAAAAGAATCAATTTTTTCAACGTCTATGATTTTTTTAATCAAATGCTGTGTCTGGTTATCTAAGGTTATCACTGGTTTTGTTTTCTGCATCTGATAGTAAAAATGAATTGAGGTGTCAAATATTTAAAAAGATCAAAATTTTCAACGTTTGTTGTCTGTGATTTTTTTTTTCATGGAATGCTGCGTCTGGTTGTCTAATGTTGTCATTGGTTTTGTTATCTGCATCTGATAGTAAAAAAGAATTGAAGTGTCAAATATCTAAAAAAAAAAAAAACAAAATTTTCAACGTCTGTTGTCTGTGATTTTTTCATCAAATGCTGTGTCTGGTTGTCACTGGTTTTGTTTTCTGCATCTGATAGTAAAAAAGAATTGAAGTGTCAAATATTAAAAATAAATCAAAATTTTCAACGTCTGTTGTCTGTGATTTTTTTGCATAAAATGCTGTGTTTAGTTGTCTAAGGTTGTCACTGATTTTGTTTTCACCAAATGCTGTGTCTGGTTATCTAAGGTTGTCACTGATTTTATTTTCTGCATCTGATAGTAAAAACGAATTGAAGTGTCAAATATAAAAAAATCTAAATTTTCAATGTCTGTTGTCTGTGATTTTTTTCATCAAATGCTGTATCTGGTTGTCTAAGGTTGTCGCTGATTTTGTTCTGTGCATCTGATAGTGAAAAGGAATTGAAATGCCAAATTTTTTTTTTTTGTGAGAATTTCCCCGCGTGCTGCGTCTGGTTGGCTAATCACCGGACAGACAAACAGGGCAATTATATATATGTGATTTAAAAGAAAAAATGGCAACACGGCAGAATGTTCTGCAATGATGATGCTCTCGTTCACGCGCTGCTGCATTGAAAGGTTGATCTGGAGGGGAAATATTGAACCAATCATTTGATCCATGGAATAATTTGACTCATGGTTTGAGCAATCTTCGAGAGGATTGATGTAACAATTTTGAAGGTGGGGAAATATTGTAGAGAAATTTTTTTTTTTTTTTTCATAGTGATTACGGCGGTAGCACACTGTGCTTATGTTCTAACACCGCACCCTTTCCCTACGTTTGCTTCTATGAGCCTCTATTTTTGTTTCAACACACAGAAGTACGTAGGCATATCGTGGCCCAAGTCGACACTGTTTTGGCCTGCGTTGAACAAAAATAGTTTTAATAAAAGTTTCCCCTTTTTTTCTTTTTGTCAATTTTTTTTTTGTAGTATGGTCCATGTATTTAGTTAGGTTCTTGTCAATTTGTCAGTTATTCGAAGTAGATCTCCAAGGTAATAGTCAATTAAGTCATTCTGGTCTGTTCTATCATAGCAGCTTTAGTCTTTGCTTTATTGAAGTGTAGTTTTATTGGAAATATGCTGAATGTAGTTATTAAAAAGAGACGTCTGGAACTGTGTCCTGCTAGTTGTTTCGTCATGCACATACGTCATGTCTTAATAATGCCTAGGAGATTAACAAAAACACGTGTGTTCGGTCGGATGTCCATTGCGTAGAAAGTCAAGGAAAATAGGTTTCTTTATTGTCAGTTGTTATGTAAGCCTCGCTTGAAGCACTTTCCGTGAGAACCCTGTCATCTATACACCAACTAATCCGTATCTTCGTACACAGCTAAATACTGTACTGTCAACCGGCGAAAAGCCTACGGTTAAATATTAAAGAATGAATAATAATGCTGTTTATCGCATTGTTTCCTATCGCCACTATTTTAGTCTAGTTCCAACTGCAAGCTTTTTTTCCAATCTTAGCGTCAATTGTCTTCTAGATACTTCTAGATAGATTCATCGAATCAGTCGAACCCGTATGTTAAAATATAGTCGATTCTGTGCCAAATTGTTTTCTTGATTTCTACTTCTCTGTGTTCATCTCTTGTGTCCTTAAATTGTCATCTGTGAAAAACCCGCAGAAACATGTAACTGAACTCCTGATATTTTTCTTTTGGTGTCATAGCACCATCTAAGAGATAAACAAAAATACGCTAAGTTGGTCAGTTGATTGTAATATTTAAAACAAAAATTGCTTGTCAACTATTATGTATTCATCCCCCTACAAATACTATGAAAAATATTCAAATTCGTTCTGTCCTATCGGTCCTACCTCGATAAACCATGTCATTTTCTCATGCGTGGCCTAGAAATGTCAACCTAGTCATACAAAAGTAACGTTGTTCAGTTAATAAAAAGCAGTCAGCTTTTGTCCAAAATGTCACGTCGAACGCATTGATGTCAACAATGTGTTTAAGTGTTCGCACGTTAGCTTCGAATCTATCAGCACAATTAAGTGCTGCAAATCTCCTTCCCACTATTAATTCGTCGGTTGATTTTAATTGCATTACTTAAAGAAAATATGACCAACTAACATTGTAAAAAATCAAAAAAGCGACTATGACATTAATAAATTTTTAATCAAAATCAACCGAGAAACGTGGGAAATAGAGCCCAAACAACATTTTGAAGTCAGCTGGCTGTTAAAGGTTCCGAAACCTGTCACAAATCCTATAATACTTTTATTAGGATTTGTAACGATCATCAAAACCTTCTCAAATCCAACCGACTTGGAACTATTGCTTGGGAATAGACTCTACTGAGCCCTGGCGGTTCCTCCTGTTTATCGAGCATGTCTGATGCATATGATCAGCCATACTCCATCTGCAGCAGCCGGTTCGTGATGAACCGTTGGAGGCGCATTAAAGTGTTAAAAAGGTGATATGTTTCACTAAAGAAAACTACATTACAATAATCAAAATGAAACTCCTTCACTTTAATACCGTCAACCCCTGCGAACTTGGCCAGGGGGGAAATATTGTAGAGAAAATTGAAGTAAAATGCGCTATGGAGGGGAAATATTGCTGCGTGGTTGATCAAACGGAAGATAGGGGAAAAGTTGAATGATTGATATCAATCTATTTTTGAACAATAATATACATTCAATGTTTCCATAAAACGGTCAACTATTGATCAATATATGCATCGTGTGACTGGCGCTAATGAGGTCACCCCAGTTGGGATTGCAAGATTTCCACCGTACGACGGGCGCGAATAATGATGACAATTTTCGCATTGATTCACTCCAGAACTTTTCTCTGCGAAGGCCTCTTGTCGTCCTTCCTTCGTTGTCGGCGCACGCGGGAAAAGCAAAAGCCGTGTTCTGTCAGATCATAACATACATTGCATACAGTCGGCCTGGTTTGTTGCTCGTTGACATTGACCTGATCTCTTTCCAAGACCGAACCATCATCGTCGCATCGGTTGCTTTCGTATTGTCCTCTCTTTTGCATGCACGGTAGTCTGTATCTGTACAATGTGTAATATATTCCGAAATAATGTTCACGACTTGAAACGGCTCTCGAATTTTGTTGATTCAGACAGCTTGAACATTCATTCGTTCGTTTGTTTTAGGTAGGCAGGGGGCTTCAGCACAGCACCAGTCAAGACGGCAACAAAAGACGCATTCGATAGCACTTAACCTACTTTCGAACAACAACTGTCAAGTTCAGCGCAGCGGATGTGCAATAAAAGGCGGAAAAGAAGATGTGCAATATGGGTGTTTCTATTATGTGCAGTTCATGGTAAAAGAAAATGCATCTCTGACACAACCATCGTCCACTTTTTGTTGCCTTATTGGATTGCACTGCACGCGCAACATTGTATCTGGAATCTGTTTTATGGAAAGCCAGCCCTGGTCCAAGCTTGGGTACAAGAAATGGAATAGAAGTGCGAGTGGGACAAGATTTGTCTTCTTTGTAATTCTTGGGATAGGTTCCTATGTTTTGCTATTCTGACCAAAATTGCAATTGTGCAATTGCGTAACATTCGCATTTTTTACAGGAAAACATCGAGAATAATCACCAAATCACACGTACAAAAGATTTTTTCCAGCAGATCCATCCAGATTTTTTTTTTTCAGGATTTATGTAGAGAATTCTTCAGGGATTCCTCTAGAAATCCTACTTACATAAACCTAATTCAATAAAAATAAAAAAGTGCCGAGATATTACAGCAACTCAAAAAGTCGTCCATTACATATTCCGTAATTTAAAATTTTGTTGCTGAGATTGAGCAAAAATATTTACTGAGAATCAAATTTATGACATTATGACAATAGATAGAAACAGACTAATTAAAACCAGCAAAAACTGCTGACATTTTGGCAATTGGCTTCTAAAGCGGTGTTGAGATAATTCAATATTCTGAACAGGCTTGGAAAGCGTCAGTGTCAACACGAATCGTCACGTGATTTTTACAGAAGTGCCTCTCTCAATGTCATCGAATCTGGAGACGACGACCAAGAGAGTATAACAATATTCGCTCATTTTTCGGTCATGATGTAGTTTGACATGGTTGTAAACAAGGCAATTACTAACACTAACGATGGATTTTGTTATTGTTTGAATCGTTTAAATCATGAATATATGTCTTCTCTATCTATTAAGTACATCGACTAGCCTAAATTTGATTGGACTAGGCGAAAATTTTGATTTCAAAACAATATGGAAGTTTTCGTCATGACGCTTGATTATTGCGAAAGTGCGCGAGTGCTCATTTCATTTTGTGACGATGTTCATCGTTATGGGATGGTCACGACCAGTCTTGTTAGAGATCACAGTCATTTGAACCTTTTCGTCGATATTCGGCCTCTTTTGTCTCCGACATTCGCCACACAAGCAATCAAACTACTGTACGAAACAAAAATGTCAAACGAATGCACGTCACCACGATAGCGTCTTCGGGAGACGGTTCGGCTTTTGTTATTCCTGTCTTCTTCCATAATGAGAGCTGTGTTTACGAAATATGTGTCCTATTCAATGCATCATGCAAGAATAAACTAATACTAACATTCATAATCGGAATTAGCTGTAAATCTATGCGAAAAGCTAGAATTAGACAAATGTCATCATGTCAAACGATATTGACTTGACGCTTTCTTATGTTTATTGAACTTCGTTTTACCGCTCGTGTTATGTGTAAGAGGTAACCCGGGTAGAGGCGAAGAACAAACCAAGGACAAAATAATAACAAATTTTGCCATCATATCTCATTTTATTATTCTTATGTTATTTATGGATAACACTAAATAACTCGCTAAGAACAAAAAATATTATCATTGCAAAATTTGTCATTTCTGAGTTTTTATTGAATAACAATGAATAACTGAATAATAACAAAATATGCAATCATAGCAAAATAAGTTATTCTGAGCATCCAAATTGCATATTTTGCAATTATAACTTGTTTTGTTATTTATGAGTTTTAGAAGAGCAAATTTTGTTATTGGTTTGTTGGGAATAAGAGCTAAAAGACAAAAAATAATAACTCACTTTGTTCCAGAAAAAAGTAAATAATAACTTATTTTGTTATTACAAGATCAAACCAAGGACAAAACACTTCAGAACTTACAATCTTAAGAACCAAATTTACAATTATGATGATCTTATTTGAAATAACTTATTGTGTTCTTACTTTGTTCTCAATAACTCGATAATAACTTATTCAGTTATTCTTCATTTTGAAATATTTTGTCCTTGGTTTGTTCTTATAAGGACAAATTTAGTTATTATTAAGTTATTTTCCGGTACAAAGTCAGTTATTATTTTTGTTCTTTTAGCTCTTATTCCCAACAAACCAATAACAAATTTTGCCATTCAGCTATTCATTTTTAATGGCAAAATTTGATCTTCGTTAGTTATTTTCTTATAACCGGGAATGGTAGCACACGAATGTAACAAAGCAAGCTGACACCCGACTGCGGCAACGAAATGAAGGTAGAGAAAAGTGTCGAATGTTTACAAGGTCACGACCAATAGCAACACTGATTCTGAATCTGTATGCCAAACTGAGCCGAAATCCAAATTTTCATGAATTTTGGTGGCCGGGAACCCGGCCAAATCACTCCTCGTTGCATTTTGTACTGGGCGGAGCTGTAAAACAGTTGCCCAGCTGTCAAAAGGTGGTTTTAGAAATTGATAAAACTTTTTTCGGAGTAGATGCGATTCAATTCTAATGTTTCTATACAACGTTGACCCATCCTACTTTATATTTACACCTAAGGCAGAAGCCTGAAATGGTATGGTGTGAATTGATTATTAGCACAGACAAACAGACATATTACTTTCTAACAAATTGCAATTATATTCATCGTCACGAGACATAATCGCTCAATGCTAATCAGGCTGCGTTTAGCAAACCGCTGGTTAGATGGCGGTAGTGAGTAAACGTTAAACAGGATCAAAGACGATGCGAGTACCGTGAGCGTTCGAATTGCGAACTAATGATTATTTGAAGCAACCGTTGAAAACAAAAACGATATATCGTTACCTATAGGTAGTAAGTAGAGTGAGATGTGTGTATGTGGCTTTAGTTTTATCAAGATTTTGTTCTCTTACACATATTTATAGTTTGCATTGATACACGGGTAAAAATCCGGAACCCAAAACATGACAAAAAAATTATGAAATCATAAAATATGCCGCCTCATGATAACATGACTACAAGTCATAGAACCATGCCGCTGAGTCATAGGATTATGCCGCTGAGCCATAAAACCATAAAACTGCGGCATGAAGCAATGCAACAAAACAAACGGGTGCGAGCTTTGTACTAAATGCCACCCATCAACGTCGTCACCACACGGTCCACACACACTGTCAGTGGACTATGTATGTGTCGTTGCGTTCACATCAAGTCTGTCGGTCGGTGGTAAAGTGTTACCTCGGTCGCAAAGACGACCGATATTGTTTGCGTCGTGTACGGTAGCAAGCTCCACACCCATTCTGATTGGCTGTGTTTCGTGGTAAGACAAAGTATTATTTAAATAAACATAAAGTGTACAACTCTACCCTTATTAATTTTTCAGCAAAATGAACAGCAGGAAAAAAAGGAAGGGCGTATGGTTTGCATGCAGAAACCTCCCATAAAAGCTATTTTTCTTTATTACCTATGACGGCGCTTTATTCAAATAACTGATATGAGGATCAAAATTCCTTTCGCATCATGCAACATAAATTATGCTACCGGAGTAAAGAACTACCAAGAAGTAATTGGAACAAGAAGATAATTTAGTTTAACAGTTGTAGCTAGTTTCCATTTGATGGAAATCATAAATGATAAATACGAGTTCCACGAATAAGGCTTATGATTTCATAAATTTTCGTCATATTTCTGCTGTACAAGCGGCACACAGTGGGATCATTCTGAAAAAAGACGATCAAAACCTCTAAGAGCCGTTAGATGACATTTTAGCATATAGGTGTCTTTGGAAGATGTGTTCAGAAATATCGTCTCTATTATTATGCACATTCACTGTATGGTTAAACTGTAGGGTAAACCCGAGCAAAAAAATATTTTTTCAAAATAATTTTTTAGAGGGTAGATGTCTTCAGCAAAGTTGTAGAACAAGTAATTTCAAGTAACTTTGCTGAAGACACCATATAGCTTGGACTTCATTTTTTGGGAGAAAGTATGAAAGTTTAAAAAAACAACCTCAAAATCAGTTTATTGAACTTTTCCATGATTATATCGTAAAATTTCAACGTGATATGTTCTACAAGTTTGTAGGTACTACTGGAATACACTATCTTGCCGAAGACACCAACTCTGTAAAATTGAAAATTGCTCCAGTAAACCAACTTTTTTGAAAATTTTTCACTATTTTCACTATTGAATATTTTTTGAATAGGCACTTTTTGGCAGCCGTGCTATCAAAATTTCAATGCTTTATCATGTCCAGAATAGACCAAAAGTGACTTAACAATCGGGTCTGATAAGGCACTTTGATTTCTGATGCTATTTTAATAGCCATGCCGAAAATTTATAGTTATTGGCAATTTTTACCGATGGAACCAAAACCATAAACGATATGTACGAGTTCCACGAATAAGGCTTATGATTCCATAAATTTTCGTCACGATGCAGTGTACATGCGGCATGATTTCATGCCACAAACTTATAATTATTTGTACTAAACAAAAGAAATGTAGCGTCGAAGCATGTCACGGCAAAACTCGTCATGATATCATGCCGATTTTTCATGGTGTATATTTATAACATAAAAACATACATTTATCGCCCAAGCATGACGCATTTTACCAGTTTCGGGTTCCGGATTTTTACCCGTGATATTGTTCATTTTCGTAATTCCGTTGAGCATGAGCATGAGATGACCGTACAATTCGTAGTTGCTACTCCGTTACTGACCAGAACAGTCAACATTGCACAGGGAACCAAATGGATGGGGCCTGGGTGTAGCTTTCCATCCTCAATGTGCAATTTTGAAGGTTCATACTTTATATTGTCAGTACCGGCGCCGGCCACGTCCTTACGGTCATCGGGGAAGGGAAGGAGTGTTGGTGTGACATCCGTTGCTACTAGAGACCGTGTGTACCTCCGTATCCCCACGGTTGTCACAGGAAGGAAGTTTGTTACAAGGGAAGGGAAGGGATACACACCAAAAACCGTTTGAAGGTTTCAGCAAAATGCTTTGCTGAAGCACATTCAGCAAACACATACTTTACTGAAAAAGCCAGTGAACCGAATGTGTTTGCTGAAAATCAGCTAAGTCGACTGAATTTCTGAAATTTCAGCAAAAAAATCCGTCCGCTCGCCACCTCGGCTTGTCAAAATATTATTATTATTATTATTATTTCTTTATTATAGAGATTTTCAGCCCTAGGCTGGTTCATCTCTTGTTGTCAAAATAAAAAAAAATGACTTTGTGTACATCGCGTGTTGTCGCGGCAACCAAAATCCTGTTTTACTATTATTTGAGAAGTTTTTTCAATGGAAACGTGCATAAAAACTGTTTAAATAAATCATCATGCAATGTTACACCTTTTAACAGGTATGTATCATCGTTTAAATACATAACAGTTTTGTTAATTCCGGAAATTATTTGTTTTAGATGGTAAACAATGTCCATAATTTCTTCGCATGCAAGTTATTGGTGGATCCAACATTGTCCCCGAGATGGTTTTGAAGCAACAATCAATCCAACTTTTATAAACTTTTTATTAATTTTGAATAAAACTCTGAAAATCAAACAAGTGTTTACCTTTTTAGCCTGTTGGTTTCAGATAAACAGTGGATTTTTTAATTTCGCATCAATTTGCTGAAATCCATCAGCAATAAGCTGGCAAATCTCACGCCGGACGAGTTAACTAAATTTTCAGCAATCCTCAAGAATTTGCTGATTTTTCCAGTAAACTTTTGACATTTACGATGACAGCCGAAATTGCTGAAAATTTCAGCAATTTTTATTGCTGAACGGATTGCTGAAATTTCAGCTCGGCAAAATTCAGCAAAACTTTGCTGATTTTCAGCGAAAAAAATTTGGTGTGTAGAAAGTTACATAGCTCTGGATTCACATTGGTAGGTGATATGAGCTATGCAACCCTTGATATGATTTAGTCTTCCGCCAGCCGGCTGTCGGGAGAATACAATAATTTTATTGTATGTTTGTGTATTAAATTTAATTATATACCGGGTATGAATAATTTTTAAACCACGCTTATGTCGGATCAATTCGTAATAACGCACGTTTTAAGCTTATCGTTTCTTAGTCAGCAATGTACTGTATGCAATTCCGTTTAGTGTTACTGCCAATGCTGAAAAACCGGAACCCGCGCCGTAGCTTTACGAGAAAACAATTAAAATCGTTGCTTTTGAGTTTCACCTATGTTCTTGTATTAATTTTTTTTTTTCGCGTTCCCGTGTTAATAAGATTGCTTATAATAAAACCGTTGTACATATTTATTATCCGCGAATGTTCGCAACGCGTAATATAAGTTGAAGATGTGATGAAAAAAAAAAAAATAAAAATAAAAATACATTATCGTAAGTGTTTGAAAAAGAAACCAAAATTATGGAACTCGGCACGAATAAATCGACGCGGTGTACATGTCACTGTTTCGTACGGTAATCTTGATCTTTCTAAAGAAAGAGATAATTCGCCGCTTTGATCGCTGATTGCCTGCTTGTAAATCTGAAATAGAAAAAGTATTAAATTGTGATACGTTCTCCACTGTTATATTTTTGTAAATTGTTATTTATATACACTCCCGTTCAAAAGTTTGGGGTCACCCCCTCAAAAACATGTCATTTTTTTTAGGCCCATATCTCCGCCAATTTGCGTCCGTTTTCAAAACCCTAGGTTTCATTCAAAAGATAATAAGTCAAAGAAACTTTGAACATGATTTAAAAGAAACTTTTTCAAAAAAAATTGTATGTAAACTTAAAACAAAGTTGCCAAATTTTCTAAAAAATGAATATAAACTTACGGCAGTGTCGCTGGAAGTTGGGTCGACCAAATTTTAAGATGAGAGCGGTAATATGACCCATTTTCTATTAGCTTTCAACTGCTTTTTACAGAACTTAGCTAAAAAATCTAGAAAAAAGTTATTAAGTAAATTAATCCTTGATGTCATCGACCAAAAGTTTGGGGTCACCCCTCAATATGATGTATCGGCCAAAAGTTTGGGGTCACTTTCGTAAAACATGGAAAAGTGATTTGGTGATATCTTCGTCATTTATAGTTCAATTTTAATTCTTTTTGGCTCATTTCAAAGATAATTAACTAAATTAACGTTTGATGTCTTTAACTTAACGTATTTAACGATTTTTGTATATAAAAATGTTATGTAAAGTTAGCACATTTTACCACGCTTCAAAAAATTAGGCAACTTTACGTTAAGTTTTAGTATGTAAATTTCAACAAATATGTGTGGTTCAATGTCTATGCAGAAAGTATCATTCATTTTGTTTCAAATAAGCCAAGAAGAATTAAAATTGAATGAAAGATGACAAAGATATCAACAAATCACTTTTCCATGTTTTACGATAGTGACCCCAAACTTTTGGCCGATACATCATTTTGAGGGGTGACCCCAAACTTTTGGTCGATGACATCAAGAATTAATTTACTTAATAACTTTTTTTCTAGATTTTTTAGCTAAGTTCTGTAAAAAGCAGTTGAAAGCTAATAGAAAATGGGTCATATTACCACTCTCATCTTAAAATTTGGTCGACCCAACTTCCAGCGACACTGCCGTAAGTTTATATTCATTTTTTAGAAAATTTGGCAACTTTGGGTTAAGTTTACATACAAAATTGTTTGAAAAAGTTTCTTTTAAATCATGTTCAAAGTTTCTTTGACTTATTATCTTTTGAATGAAACCTAGGGTTTTGAAATCGGACGCAAATTGGCGGAGATATGGGCCTAAAAAAATGACATGTTTTTGAGGGGGTGACCCCAAACTTTTGAACGGGAGTGTATAGTTTAAATTTACCTCCATCCCTCTGAAACAAACGGTATATTAGCAGTGAAAAATAAATAGAATAAAAAAAATAAATAAATAAATAGTGTAAAAAAGTACAACAAATCTTGATCCTGGAATGTTCCTACATTTAAATAAACCATGCTGGAAAATAGCAAGATCAAAACTTGAAATGGTAGATCTTATACCGTAACGCACCATTCCAAGGTGATCTACCCACGTTACGGGAAATGTTCATTTTCGTAATTCCGTTGAAGCGTCAAACGCTGGTACTGCAACCCTACTAAGAAGTAGTCTCTAATGGTCTGAGCCTATTTTCTCTAATGGTCTGAGCCGTTCCTCAGGTTATTGAAATAGCCTCGGAATGATGTGTCGCAGGTATGAGTTTGCATCTTTCACTGAACATTTTCGTTGCTTCGCTAAATCACATGACGTGTTTTTTTCCAGCGAAGGCTTACGCGATACAGTTAATCGCGTAATTCCACACTAACACAGTAAGAAACTGACAACATTAACATGCTATGTCAGTGAAATGCTCTATTTCCATGTCAACAATCCACTCACAATTATCAGAAGACCGCCGTCAAATATCAGGATTGCCAACTGTTTGGCGACTGCTGCCTATTTCCTTGTCGCCGGGTCTGACGCTGGGTGTTCGGCGTGGAAACCAAAAGGTGAGAATAAAATTTTGGGGTTTGCGCGCTATATTTGACCATTTTCAGCGGGACACCCGGAACTGATTCCGGAACACTACCTGTAGTTTTGAATGTGGTCTGAACCTGTTTTCTTGCTAATCATTCATCAGGATATTAAAAAGGGCGCGATTTAATGTATCGTATGTACGCGTCAGTTACATTTGAACACTTCCAGTGGGACACTCGCAACCGGTTCCGGGACATTACCGGCTGTCTCAAATATGGTTGACACAATGATGAGCAGATCGTTTATCAGGTTATCGAAAAATATGCTATTTGATGTACCGTCTTACTTCGATTATTCGACACTATTTAATACAACGATATTTAATTCGTACCCCGCTCATTCGATATTTTTCGAATTAAAAAATGATAAAATGTCACTGAGTTCTACACTGTAAATGCGAATGAACCGATATTGTGCTGATACTCACATCCGCAGCAGCTTCTCTTGCAGGTTTCCAAAAGTAACAGCTTCAAATTTGGTGCTATCCGACACCTGATCCGTCTGGATATCAACCGGAATGAACTCCGGAAACCAACAATCGTAGAAAGAACAAGCTATCAATTCGCACTACCACAATATCAGTAGGATTTGTGTTCAATAACAAATCCGACAATCAAAACAAAAACTAAAATAGAGTTGCCAAATTGAAATGAATAAAATTAAATAAGGTGACCAATTTGTCGAATTAGAAGTTGACCCGGTAATTCGACAGCAATAATTGTCGAATTTGCGCGGTTTTCCCGTACCGCATACATAAGCTTGGTTCAATTTTCATTTTACCAATTCCAGCAAGACACTCAGAACCAGTTCCGGAACTGTACTGATTGTCCCTAATGTGGTCTGAGACTAGTTTCTTGCTGACTGTTCTTCTTTTTGCTGACTGTTCTTCTTTATTTGATGTGCCGCATTTTTACGTTTGACCACTTCCGGCGGGACACCCGTAATCGGTTTCGGAACACTACCGTTTGCCCCAAATATGGTCTGAAACTGTTTTGTTGCTAATTACTTATCAGGTTACCTAAAGAGCCGCGATTTGATGTGTAGCAGGCATGAGTTGTATGGTTCACTTTTATATTTGGTTCCTTTCGGTGGGAAACCCGGAACCGATTCCAGAACATTACCGGTAGTTTCTAATGTGGTCTGACCCTATTTTTTTGCTAACCGTTCATCAGTTTATTGAAAAAGCCGTGGTTTGATGTGCCGCATGCACGGGATTGGTTTAACTTTAAAGTTTGGCCACCTCCGACGGGACACCCGGAACCGGTTCCGGAACAGTACCGGTTCAGATATGGTCTGAGACTATTTTCCTGCTTACCGTTCAACAGGTTATCGAAAATGCCGCGGTTTGACGTATCGCATGCACGGGATTGGTTCATGTTTATATTTGACCACTTCCGGCGGGACATCCGAAACCGGTTACGAATCACTATCGGTTCAGATATGATCTGAGACCAATTTCCTGCTTACCGATCATCAGGTTTTTAAAAATGCTGCGGTTTGATATGTGGCATGTATGGATTTGTTGCATTTTCATATCTGGCCCCTTCCTGGGGAATTGGTTCGGTAGGGGAAGACGGGGTAAGACGGACCACCTGCAGTTCACCATGAAAATGCCGTTTTCTATAAACTTTCACCTAGTACTCTGTTGAAGTAAAAAATATTTGTCATTTTGAGCCATTTTGTGCAATGTTTATATTGAGATTTTCGAAACAAATAAACAAAACAAAGATTTTGCTCCATGATGATGTATTTGATCTAATTTTGTCGCATACAACCTTAAGGATTTTGATTCGGAATAACGTTTTCAAACCAAAAAAGTAATAACTTACCAGGAATGTTAACAAAACAAAAGAGGAACGGGATTGAGATTGAAAACAAAAATCCTTATGAACTACCCTAATAAGTAGAATTTGCCCAAGCGGGGTAAAAGCGACCACCTCGAACGGGGTAAGACGGCCACCCCCTATATCATAGAATAATATGGCTGCACCCAATTCATCGAAAATTGTTTGTCAAAAAAATGCCATTTCACATAAATAAACTCATATTTGCGTTATCTGCGCTGGACGTAACCAGAAACAACATTTTGTGATGTAAATGGGTGTTTGAATATCCATATTTACGATACCCCAATAAAAATAATAAATGGTAACCCCCGGACAATTATGTTAATCAATTTTCCATGTGAGGGACTTAAGGGAGTCATATCTTATTTCAACGTATGAAATTCAAACATTTCTAATCACTATTATTTAAAAAAATAGTGATGGTCCTTCTTACCCCGCTGGTGGGCCGTCTTACCCCGTCGTCAAAAAATAAAGTGCTTTTTAATCACATTTTCAAATGACTCAAAAATATAAAAGTTTCAACAGCACGAATCGAAAATTAATTTTCTTGCATGCCCAACACTTTGAAAAATGATATGCTGTGTTGAAACTAGTGTAATTCATTGTCAGTGCTAGGTTATGATTTTTTTGGCTTAGGGTGGCCGTCTTACCCCGTCTTCCCCTACACCTAAACAAGGTTGCGACCATTCATTTGCAACGATTTACATTCATTTGCTAATATCTCAGTTCAGAAGCATGCTATCGAAAAACAATGTATGGATAAATTTAACCTTGTAGTTTTATCTGAAAGTTTGCCGAATAACATTGGGGTCGCAAACGTATACCAAAGTCGTGAGCGAGCTGTGAAGGCAACTTTCCACAGCGTGAATGTAATTTACATTCACCGCGTGGAGAGTTGCCTTCACAGCTCTCTCACGACTTTGGTATACGTTTGCGACCCCAATGTTATTCGGCAAACTTTCAGATAAAATTACAAGGTTAAATTCATGTATACATTGTTTTTCGATAGCATGCTTCTGAACTGAGATAATAGCAAATGAATGTAAATCTTTGCAAATGAATGGTCGCAACCTTGCACCTAAATGGCAATAACTCCGGAACGACTGGACCGATTCGAACCATTTTCAATAGGAAACAATGGAACCAGATGACGCGTCGAATGAACCATCAGCCATTAAAATCGGCCAAAAAGTGATGTGAGTGTTTTTGTACACACATATACACACAGACTCACACATACACATACATACACGCAGACATCACCTCAATTCGTCGAGCTGAGTTGATTGGTATATGCTGCTGAGTAGCAGCTACTTGACCCTCCGGGCCTTCTGTCAAAAAGTATTTTTTGAAGTGAACATATAACCTTTCACTTAGTGTACGAGAAAGGCAAAAATCTCCTTCAAATTGATTAAAGTTATCAAAGTAAAGTTCTAAAAATCTGAAAAAAAAATAAAGTGAATCAAAAAAGGCGCTCTTTTGTATAAAATAAAAAAAAAAATAATACATTTTTCTTAATTGAAAAATCCAATTCATAAAATGTTTCAATATAAACCCAGCATTCCACGATTTGTTTTGATATTTTTTTTGCCAAACAGACAGCCAAATTTTTACCAAGATTTGCAGTAACATATGACATTTCATTAAAAAGCAGGAATACCGAGCGCACAGCAACTTGAACTTTTGTCGAATTGTTTGTTGAGCACTCGGTTGTTGAATCACCCTCGTCGAATTTCATACTGGGCAGAGCTGTCAAAAGGTGATATCAAAAAAATCTCTTTAACATTGGTTTTAGGCATGAAAATAAAATTCTGAAAATCTGTAAAAAGTCATAGTGGCTCATAAAAAGGTGTAGTTTAACTTAAAATTTTAAAATAATAAAATTTACAAAATTTAAAACTCCAATTGTTATGCTGACACTTGGCAGAAAAAAAAACTAAGTGAGTGGCCCAGATGCAAAGGGGTGTAAGTGACCATTTGGTCGATTTTGTGCTGAGCATATCGAAAAATTCTTCTAATTTCTAGCTTTTGGGAACTTTTTTAAGATATTTTTACATGTATTTTTTACGATGATTAAAAAAATACAATAAATCGGAGAAAATTGGGTCGATTTTTAAACTCCACACATTTTTGTATTGGATGAAAAATTGGTGAAAAATTTTAAACCTCATTTACTTGAAAAATGGGGTTTTGTCACTTACACCCGTTTGCTTCTAACCCCCTCAAGTGTGTACCAGGGATTTATTCAGGGATTCCTCTAATGATTTCTCCAGAAACTTCTCCAAGGATTTTGCGAGAATTTTCATCAGTCCAAAAATTGCTTTAAAGATTCTCTCGGGGGTTCCTTGACCTGTGCTCCGACTATATATTGCTCGGTGGCGGCGTTGTCGGCGTGACGTCGGGCAATAAAGTGTCGATTTTGCCACAGTTTTTGTTTTTGATATTAAGGTCGCACTATTTAGACTTATGAATCCCCGAAGGATTTCAAGGAGTCATCCCGAAAGAATTCCAGAAGGCATCCCCAAAACAATTCCAGAAGGGATTCCCAAAGGAATTCCAGAAGAAATCCCCGGGTGAATCCCCGAAGGAATTCAGGAGGAATCCCCGATGGATTTCCAAAAGGAATCCCAGAAGAAATTGTAGAAATAATTCCAAAAAGAATTCCCGAAGGATTTCCAGGAGGAATCTTTGAAGAATTTTCAAGAGCAAACCCCGAGATTGCCAGGAAGAATGCTTGAAAGATATACAGGAGAAATCCCCGAATGAACTCCAAGAGGAATCCCCGAAGGAGTTCCAGAAAGAATCCTCTAAGATTTCCAGGAGGAATCGTTGAAGAATATTCAAAACAAACCCCGAGACTTCCAGGGGGAATCTCCGAAGGAATTCCAGAATAAATCTCCGATGGAAATCCAGAAGGAATTCCAGGAGTAATTCCCGAATGAATTCCTTGAGAATTCACCGGAAGATTTTCAGCCGGAGTCCCCGAAAGATTTTCAGGAGGAATCTCTGGAGGATTTTCAAGAGCTAACCCCGAGAGACTTCCATGGGGAATCCTTGAAGAGTTTGCAGAGGGAGTCTCTGAAGGATGCTCAGGAAAAAATCCTGAAGGATTTCTACGAAAAAAATCGCTAAGAATTTTGAGGAGGAAGATGTACCCGAAATGATTCCTGTAGGAACTCCTGAAGGAACTTCTTGAGAAATCTGTGATGTAACTCCTGGATCATCCAGGAAATATCTCCGAAAGAATTCCAGGAGCGATCCCTGGAGAAATCCCTGAAGGACTTTCTAAAGGAATCCTTGAAGCAACTCATGGAGGGATCTTAGAAGGAAACCCTGGACTAATCCCTAAATAAACTTATGCAGGAATTCGAATGAGTGTAATCAGTTTTGTACCTTTTAATTCCTCCTTATTATAGGACGGAATTAAAAGGTACAAAACTGATTACACTCATTCGAAGAGGGTATTCTGCTTATAGGGTTCGAAAAGTTGGTACCAGATTCTGCAGGAAATCTCGAATTCTCCTGGCGGTATTCTTGGATCCTCCTGTAAGAATCTCTGAAGGAAACCCTGGCGAGATCCCTAAAGGAACTTCTGGAAGGACACCTGAACAAATTCCAGGAGAAAGAAGAAATATCTATACGAATCCCTGAAACTCCGGCAGGAATCTTTTAAGGAGCTCCTAGACAAATCTGTGAAGGACCTGCTGTATGAATTCCTGAAGGTACTTCTGGAGAAATTTCTGGCAGATCTCCTGTAGGCATCCCTGAAACCTCCTGAATGAATTGTAGGAGGAATACCTGAGAGAACTGCTGTTGAAATAGCTGAGGGAACTCCTGAATGGCATCCCTGAATCCTCCTGCGACTACTGGAAAAATTCCTGAAGGAACTCCTGAAGGGATTTCGTAAGAACTTCTGTATACTACAGGTATCCTCGAAGGAATTCCTGGAGGAATTTCTGTAGGAATACATAATGGAACTTCTAAAGAAATAGCTAAAAGAAAGAATCTTTAACCGTTATGTGTCCGACAAACTTTTTGCTCTTTTCTACATCGTGTTTGTAAAATGGGAGCTGGGTACCCGGGTACCCTGTCAGCCACATAAGGGTTAAAAAATCTCCATGAGGCATCCCAAAGGAATTCCAAAAGTTATCCCCGAAAGAATTCCTAAGCCACAATTAGATCCCTTGTTTGCTTTCAAAAGGTTTTGAGACCCGTCGTAAAACCAAGACGATTTTATTTTGGCTGTATGTTGGTGTTTATAACCTCTTGGAATCTACTCTACTTAAAAGTTTACCTGTTTGAAAAAAAAATCCAGGAGGGAACCCAGAAGGATCTCCAGAAATGGCTGACAAAAATTACTGGCGAAATCCTTGAAGAATCTCCTACAAAAATACTAAAGGAACTCCTGGGGAAATCCCAGAAGAAATCCCAGAAGGAATACCTGAAATAATTCCAGAAGGAATTCCTAAAGAAATCCGTTTTGGAATTTCAGGAGGGATCCCAGATGGAACTCCTGTAGGATCTCTTGATGGAACTTTTGCAGAGATGCCTGAATTAACTCCTGGGGCGATCCCTTGAAGAACACCATGAGAAATCCTTGATAGGAATTTTAGAGGAAATCCTGAATTTCTGGAGGAATCTCTGAAAGAACTCTTGGACTAACTCCTGAAAGAACTACAGAAATAATCCCTTAAGGAACTACCTTAGATATCTTCTAAAAAAAACATGATGAAACTCCTAGAAACATCTCTGAATCCTCCAGGATGAATCACTGAAGAAGCTACTGCAGGCATCTCTGAAAGAATTTCTGGAGAAATCCCTGATTTAAACTTTGGAGGAATTTTAAGGGCCCATATAGCCGAGGCGGTAAACGCACGGGTATTCAGCATGACCATGCTGAGGGTGACGGGTTCGATTCCCGGTCGGTCCAGGATCTTTTCGTAAAGGAAATTCCCTTGACTTCCTTGGGCATAGAGTATCTTCGTGCCTGCCACACGATATACACATGCAAAATGGTCATTGGCAGAGGAAGCTCTCAGTTAATAACTGTGGAAGTGCTCATAGAACACTAAGCTGAGAAGCAGGCTTTGTCCCAGTGAGGACGTTACGCCAAGAAGAGAAGAGGAGAGGAGGAATTTAAGGAGGAATCTTTGATGAACTAATAAGAAAATGCTGTAGGAATCCCTGAAGAATTTTCTGGAGGGATCCCTGGTGGATCTCTGGGAGGCATCACTGAATCCTTGCATGAATCCTGCATGAATCTCTGAAGAAACTTTTGGAAGAATTTCTTTTTGGAATTCCTCTAGAATACACTCGAAATTTCAACCAGGGCTTCCTGATGGAGAATCTCATGAAATACCTCTTGTTCCTCCAGAGATTTTTCCAATGATTCTTCTGTGATTTCTTCATAAATTTTTACTGGGTTTTATATCTGCTAGGATTCCTTTAGGAATGCCTGCTGCAACTGCTCGAGAAATTCTTGATATGATTCTTACAGGAATTTCACCTGTTTTTTCTTTAGGCACTGAATCAAAGTTCAATCATAGTGCAACAATAAGGACAATGTCGCAACTTGTATTTGTTGCAACAATCCACCCAATGATAATTAGATTTGTCCCAACTTGAACGGAATAGGATGAAGATACCACCGTCTACCACGAGTTCAGAGTTTTTTTAAGCCTTGTGTTGCAATTTTTAAGGGGTCGATAAACACTGCAACGCTGTTAAAGATCTACCATCAAACGGTTTCGATTTTGATAAATGTAAATGTCGAGCCTTTTCGTTGCTTTTTTGTTTACTTTGTCCGACGTAATGGGGTTCGTGTTTTGATTACTTTGGTTTTATGGAAATTGCCTCATTGCATGACAAAATATGTGCTGGTTTAAAATAGCTTGTTTGGATACATGTTAGTCAAGTGTTATGGTACCTTTTATTAATAAACAATAGTCGTAAAGTATACTCTTTACTTCCTAATTGGACTTCAAAACTTTATGTAAGTTCATATCCATATCTATCCATACTGCATTATTCATCTATAGTATTTGTGTTTTTTTTTTCATTATACCATACCATGGCATGACACGAAACGATTAAAGTTCTATCTCCAAATGAAATACCAGATCAAACTCGATATTGAACCAATACCATTTCCGTTAATTTGTTTCTAAATTACCTATCGACATTCGATGTTTCGTTTCTCACGATACGTGTTCATTAATGCAAAGGCTTATTGCGTGCACGTAATCATAATCGTTATGGATCAATTTGGATACCATTTCCTGACGACTTTTATGTTACACTTACTGACATAAACGTTGAACGCTAATAAGTTGTTTCGAATTCCGTCCTAACCTTTTCAATTCACAAAAGCACTTCACCGGTACCATCTGCGCGGGGAGTGGTCCCAAATTCACTCTCGAATGCGGTCATGTTTGCCATGGAGTATGTTGCGTATGTACATGGTGAGCGCAAGTTGATTCCCAGCAGACGGCGGCCAACTCGACCCAATGAGAGCTTCCGCATTCGGTAAATAGGTCATGTGAAAACGAAACATCAAAACAATACGAAAAACAACAACATTGCTTGGCTTGAAAGGAAAAAAAAATATGCATTAAAACAAGAAAAAGCACAGAAAGAGTGCAGGAAAAGAAACAAACAAATAGGCAGATCATAACCATTCGCACGATGGACAAATCTTCTTCGCTGTTCGTACACCGTCTCAAAATGAGGAAAAGCACACCTGGCAAGATACGCATACGACGCACCCGTAAAAGAAATGTGAGAGTGAGAAGCGAGGTAAGAAACTAAAAAAAAGCGTTCGTTCGTCAATCCGTTATGGGGAAGTGTACGAGGATACCTCAGGGTCACACAACCACCGCTGTCGATGTAAATAACTCACCCTCTGGGCTCCGGAATGGGGGTATTGAATCGGTTGATTGGTTGTTATCTACAATACGCCTAATAGACATTGGACTGGTATGCTCAATGCTGGTAGGCAGGCAAATGTGAGCAGCGTCGTATCAACGCTAGTGGAAACTAGTGTCGTGGGACTAGGTCAATAGACGTGTAATGGCGTTTTTCGAACATGGTTCCCGACTAGAAGATTCTAACAAAAATATAACATAATTATAACAAACCATGATATGTGTAACTCATTGTGATATAATCATGTTTATCATCTTTGGTGTTTAAAAATATTATAACTCAATTGTATCATATTATGTTATAAATGTTGCTCAATAACTCATTGTGAAATAATTTAGTTTTGATTCTTTGACATTCAGAACATCATTTTACACAATTGTATCAAAATATGATAGAAACTAGTTTTCTTGAAGCTAAAATTTATATCATATTGTGTTATAATTTTGATCTGATTATAACAAAATAGGTTATTATTTTGATTAGACCGGTGTACTTTTTGTTACAATTTCAGTTATTTTAACATCATCCTGCATCTAGTTTATAACATAATGAGTTATAGAAAAATTTCATAACATTATAACACAATGTGTTATAAACTTGATATATTTTTCTAGTCGGGTTGGCTTCGCCTTTGACCAGGTCATACCATCCGATAAAAAACCAACGTAAACTAGACTTGAATTAAGGTCAATGTTATTGTAAGTCAATGTTGTTCATGAATAAAACAACAATTTCTAAAATACAACACTATTGACTACTATTGTATTAGATTCCAAAACTTAACTTTTGTCTAAGTTGTCTTTTGTTTATCCGATTGACCACAATTATTTCACACTGTGGACAAATATCTATAGTCTCAGAAGGAAAACGAGAAGTGTAAATACAACCTATATGGTCATCACGGCCAAGATATCGATGACCTCTGATGGAAAAGCACTCGAAATGACACGACTTTACACATCGTTATACTGCAACAATATCTGAAGAGTACACTACGCAGCCAACTTGTCCAGTAATCGCACGACAATCGCGTTTATGTACAATGATAATTAACGCTTGAGACACACGTTTGCGTGCGCGGTAAAACACACGTATTGCCGTGCATTCAGATCGGAGCAGAGCAAGAATTCTCTCAGGTCCAACATACACTAGCCGTCATAATACTCTGGCTTACAAAATAAAATTGCTTCGATAATTAATTACAAAAATAACAAGTCTCGAAAATTTGAATTAACCATTGTTTTTTTTTTCAGAAAAGCTGTTACTTTTTGGGCTTCTAAGAAACTTCTCTGATAATAACATCTTTGTATGATTCACCGAGTGATGTAAAGTTTTTTTGGGCGATTAATATTTGCTGCAATATTTTTTTGTGAGCCTACACTTCCGACGGATAGTGTACTTAGTGTGCATACATTGAGTTCATTCACGTTATCCAGGTCAATGAAACTAGACGCACAAGTGCATTATATCTAGAAAAAAAAAAAACTGTGTACGAACACTGTGTCGTTTACGTTGCTAGACAGACCGGTTGGCGGAAGGAACCTGATTGAGAAGTTGTCACGATTAATGCAGTATAGTTTTAGACAAATGGATTAAAGTTATTATGTGTCCTTTTTTTAATTCGATTAATCGAGATCTCTCACCGGGGACGATAAAGAGATAAAAATTCAAAATTTCCGTGAAAATCTACGAATATATTCTTGAAGGAATCCTCGAAGAAGACATATGAGTGGGCTAAGAGATACACTACATTTATTTATTTACAGACACTACATCACAATTAGGATAACATAAACCTTTCAGCTTTGGCCACCTTCTGCATGCTGAGTGCGCCGTGAACCGCAGCGAGCCCGTGGTTCATCCTACGCTACTACACAGTGTTCTCCTGCATACCGCCAAAGATTATCCTCAGCAGGTGATGTGTTGAGTACTGGTAATCACGGCCTTGCTGGAAAACTTGCCGTTCGGTGAAGATCTTACCCACTGTCGACCGGCCATCGATGAAGCCGGCTCAATAACTTATCCCGAACTCATTCGTTCTAGGTGACAGACGACGACGGAAGATGATCCGGGATAGCATTTATTAGGCGGAATTCAAAATGGTGATCGCTCTAAGCTCTCACTTTCCAAATGGTCGCCTTTCTTGTGAATGCAGCTAATTACCTCTTCCTTCCAGTCCTCCGGTAGCTGTTTGGTTTTCCAGATCCTGACTATCTACCGGTGCTGAGGAGATCAGTGCTGAAAAATTCATTTCGTCTTTCTTTTCTTTTTGAAAGGTTACTAGCCGGTCGCTGAATAGCGCTGAAACCTCCAAACTATGTCTTGGATAGGAAAGAACATAATCCTTCTGAAGCTGATTTGAATTGCTTTATTTAAAGAAAATATGACCAATATAGTCAAAATTCGAAAAAGCGAATATGACATTAATAAATTACTAATCAAAATCAACCGAAAAACGTGGAAAAGAAAGCCCAAACAACATTTTCAAGTCAGCTAGCTGTTAAAGGTTCCGAAACCTGTCACAAATCCTATAATACTTTTATTAGGATTTGTAACGATCATCAAAACCTTCTCAAATCCAACCGACTTGGAACTATCGCTCTATTGAGCCCAGGCGGTTCCTCCGTGTATATCGAGCATGTCCGATGCATATGATCAGCCATACTCCAACTGCAGCAGCCGATTCGTGATGAACCGTTGGAGGCGTATTAAAGTGTTAAAAAGGCGATATGTTTCACTAAAGAACACTTCATTACAATAATCAAAATGAAACTCCTTCACTTTAATACCGTCAACCCCTGCGAACTTGGCCAGGGAGTGCTGAAAAATTCATTTCGTCATACATATCAATATTCACTCACCTACAGTTCATTTTAGAAGCTGAACCTGAGAATATGGTGTATGAAAAACTTTTGTGGCTAGGTGGCTAGACCAGTTCGGCAAGAAAGTCGAGGAAAAACCGCTATTTTTTGAATACCTCATTTCATTTATTTAGTTAACATCAAATTCATGATAATACTGAATCAACAATTTGCCGCCATAATACTCGATTTGCAGCTGCAGCTCTCCAACGTCGGTCACGCCCAACACTCGCCAGATCACGCTCCACCTGGTCCGCCCATCGTGCTCTCTGCGCTCCACGCCTTCTTGTACCAACCGGATGGTTAGCAAACACCAACTTTGCAGGGTTGTTGTCCGGCATTCTTGCAACATGCCCTGCCCATCGTATCCTTCCGGCTTTGGCCACTTTCTGGATGCTGGGTTCGCCGTAAAGTGCAGCGAGCTCGTGGTTCATCCTTCTCCGCCACACACCGTTCTCCTGCACGCCGCCGAAGATCGTCCTTAGCACCCGTCGCTCGAAAACTCCGAGTGCTTGCTGGTCCTCCTCGAGCATCGTCCATGTCTCGTGTCCGTAGAGAACCACCGGTCTTATTAACGTCTTGTACATGGTACATTTGGTGCGGGGGTGAATCTTTTTTGACCGCAGTTTCTTCTGGAGCCCATAGTAGGCACGACTTCCACTGATGATGCGCCTTCGTATTTCACGGCTCACGTTATTGTCAGCCGTTAGCAAGGAACCGAGGTAGACGAATTCTTCTACCACCTCGAAAGTATCCCCGTCTATCGTAACATTGCTGCCAAGGCTTGTCCTGTCTCGCTCAGTCCCACCTACCAGCATGTACTTTGTCTTGGCCGCATTCACCACCAGTCCGACCTTTGCTGCTTCACGTTTCAGGCGGGTTTACTGTTCTGCCACCGTTCCAAATGTTCTAGCAATAATATCCATGTCATCCGCAAAACAGACAAATTGGCTGGATTTTGTGAAGATCGTACCCCGGCTGTTGAGCCCGGCTCGTCGCATAACACCTTCCAGGGCGATGTTGAATAGTAGGCAGGAAAGTCCATCACCTTGTCGTAGTCCCCGTCGAGATTCAAATGAACTGGATAGTTCACCCGAAATCCTTACGCTGTTCTGCACACCGTCCATCGTTGCTCTTATCAGTCTAGTCAGCTTCCCGGGAAAGCTGTTCTCGTCCATAATTTTTCATAGCTCTGTGCGGTCGATACTGTCGTATGCCGCTTTGAAGTCGATGAACAGTTGATGCGTTGGGACCTGGTATTCACGGCATTTCTGGAGGATTTGCCGTACGGTGAAGATCTGGTCCGTTGTCGACCGGCCGTCGATGAAACCGGCTTGGTAACTTCCCACGAACTCATTTACTTTAGGTGAGAGACGACGGAAGATGATCTGGGATAGCATCTGGGATTTTTGAATACCTATCTGTTGCCGAAGGGAAGGGCGACTGGTCGGATGCTGAAATTCTTTCAGCAAATCAAATTTCGTGGCTTGGTGGATTAGCTAAAGCTAGAACAGAGGGATTTATTAATTCACTTCTCAATAAATTCATAGAGCTTAACCCTTAAAGGCGCACGACAATAAAAACTGATTTAAAAAATAAATTAATAATTAATAATAAAAGTGAAGGTCAATTATTTTGGAGCGTTTTTAGGTATGTTGTTTTAAAACAACATTGCGCTTTTAAGGGTTAAATTACAATATTTCAGTGCAACCAATATATAGACGCCCTGTCATCCGATTCAGCAAACGTCAGCTGGCATCGGCTTTGCCGGATCTTTCTTGAGTTAGCTGCAATCTGAAGTGATGTAAGGCACTTAATTAGTACACTTTTAGCAAACTATATGGTAACACACTAACTAATTGATTATTCTATAATAAGAGGAAATTTAATATTCTAATTTGTTCACGACTTCTAGTTATAAGTCTTCGAGCGGATTACTTTACACCGTTCACTATCAGTCTTTCTTTCTTATCTTCTTATTCTTATATTATACTTTGAAAGAAACTTTGTTCCCATTTAGCGAATTGTATACGACAAAATACGGATGCGAAATGTTATCGCAACACCTATCTAAGGTAAATGTGACAGACTACCTTCGAAAAATATCAATGATATTCACGGCTTGTTTTTACCCTTCTTACACCCATAAGAAGGGTATAAATACCGCTCGAAAAACCGACTTTCGATCCGAGGCCCGCAGGGCCGAGTCTCATATACCAATCAACTCAGCTCGACGAACTGAGCAAATGTGTGTGTGTGTGTGTGTGTGTGTATATGTGTGTGTGTGTATGTGTGTGTGTGTATGTGTGTGTGTGTATGTGTGTGTGTGCGTATGTTACAAAAAAAAGTCACGCACGTTTCGCAGCCGTCTGATATCCGATTTGAATTCTCTTAGTTGCAAATGAAAGCTACAACATCCTAGTAGAACCCTATTGAGTTTTATTACGATCGGACATTTGGTTACCGAGATATTTCTCGACGAGTATTTTGAAGTAATATAGGTTGCTTTTTGAGAGATTTTTGACATTTAGCATATTGATGAATATCTCAGCCGTCTGTCAACCGATTTGAGTTCTCTAGGCAGCAAATGAAAGCTACAACATCCTAGTAGAACGTTCTGAAATTTTATTTCGATTGGACATTTGGTTACTGAGATATCTTTCGAAGAGTACTTAGGAGTTATACAACTAAACTTTTTGAGATTTTTAACAAAGTGTATCATACTAAATATCTCAGCCGTGTGTCAATCGATTTGGGTTCTCTTGGCACCAAATGAAAGCTACAACATCCTAGTAGATTACTCAGAAATTTTATTAGGATTGGACATTTGGTTACAGAGATATCTTTCGAAGAGTACTTAGGATTTATACAACTAAACTTTTTGAGATTTTTGACCAAGTGTATCATAATAAATATCTCAGCCGTCTGTCAACCGATTTCGGTTCTCCTGGCACCAAATGAAAGCTATAACATCCTAGTAGAACCCTATACAATTTTATTAGGATTGGACATTTGGTTATCGAGATATCTTTCAAAGAGTACTTGGGAGTAATACAGGTTACCCTTTTGAGATTTTTGACCAAGTGTATAATAATAAATATCTCAGCCGTCTGTCAACCGATTTGGGTTCTCTTAGCACCAAATGAAAGCTACAGTATCCTTGTAAAAGGCCCTGAAATTTTATTTCGATTGGACATTGTGTTATTGAGATATCTTCCGAAGAGTATTTCAAAAATTCCTTGCATGAGCTTGATTACAAATAAACAGGAATTCTATGAAAACTAACAATATGTTAAATGCAAGCTTTGAATTTATATATTGTAGGAAAAATGAAAGAACTGGACAGCCAAAATAACTAGCTAATTCCAAAACTGATTAGCATAGTAGATATATCATTTTTGTCCTTTTTACACCATAACCATGAACACCAAGTACTTCGGAGCTAATTTATTCGACTGATTAGAGATATTAGACAAAGTGTATCTCGCTGATTTTCTTATCCATTTGTTAATCGATTCAAGATCTTTTGGCAGTTAACAAAAGATACAATGTGCCAGAATATGTAAGCTATTTAAAAAAAAATCATACAAGATTCTAGAAGGTGTCTGGCATTTCTGGTACTTTAGTCCATGGTCCATGATGCTATTTTGGGAACCAATTCACTAGATGCCAAATCCACAATATTTTCTAGAACTTTTGATTTATCACACAAAATCAATATGTTAAATACAAATAATACAACAAAAGTTTTAATAAGTGTAAGAAGGGTTCTGTTCACCATAGGTAGATTAAATCAGATTTTTCTTTCGAGGGTGACAAATATTTTTGTTTGCCTGGTACACCTTGGTCAACATTTAACTGTCAAAAGTGGTCGAATATTTGGCATTGGTCAAAGAGTGTCATAGGGTCTGGGACCATTTGGGCAGGAGCACCTATTTCGGGCACTTGCAGCTATTACTCAGTCATTTTCAAACCAATTGATATGACATTTTGTACATGGCTAGATACTGTGCGTATCTTATCGTATTCCAAAAATCAAGTCAATCGGTAGAAAATTGACTAATCCATCTGTCAGGTCATTTTTTGATATTGGTTTGATGTTCTACAGCCCAGATTTGCCCAGATATGAGTTAGATCTTATAATACCTGAATGAGATATTATAATGTTCTTCCCCATACTAATTTTTGAACTTATTTTTGATCTTTTATCTCTTATGTCAAACAAACCAATAGCTAATTATGATCTGGAGTACTTCACTGAGTATTATCATACAGTGGTAGACATTCGTTTAGCCGAGGCATATTTTTCTATTTTAATCGCAACTGTAATTGTAATTTTATGTTTTTATTTTATTTTTGGAGGATCTCCTAGGTAATTTGCATTACTCAATGGGATGAAACAATATATTATTTATGTTTTGGTCGAAAAACACAAGAAAAATTGAAAATTTGCCTTGACATTCGTTTAGCCGAATTGTACAATTTTTAGAGTTCCATTATAAAAAACTAACAAATTTCGAAAAATCTCCAACAAAATCATTTTGTATGATGACCTGCATTACATATAGATCGACTTGTAAATCATGAATTTGATCGTTTTCGGAAGTGTTGCCATATGAATTTTACATGCATAAATATGTCATAATATTGTAAATGTTTCCAAGTTTGATGTAGTTATTTTTAACGGAAGTGTTTCAAAAGAATCTAATGAAAGTTTCATGACGAGTTCAGGTTGAAAGTTTACGAAAAACAAAGTTTTTAGCAGAAAAAAATAACGCAAACCATAAAAAAATCACGTATTTAAGTATGATGGTTTCACTTGCATAAATCACAGCGTTTACTACTATTACGTCTTCTAATAGCACCCAATATCTTCTAGACTATATTTTGGCTGAAATAACATACATTGGACGCCTCACATTTCGAGAAATGGCACCGAAAGTATTCAAATTTCTAGCACGAACCACTTGTTTCATTATTTAGACGTACTTTTCAAATAAATCATGTTAAAAATACATGTAATTCAAAACTAATACTCATTTATCATATATTTCTTCAGATTGAATGAAATAAGCCTATTGTTTGTCCATATCTTGTATTGTTGTATGAACATCTGCTTTTAAATAAACAGGGTACAAAAATTCCGACACTTCTTGCAGTTCTTTCGCTTAGCAGTCTTGTACCTCATTTAGTAATGCTAGTACAAGCAGGTATACTTCACAGGCATTAGGGAACGTCTTTATTACAACACAGAACTATTTATTTTAGCTTTTATAAATCCCATTTTAAGGTTTAACAAACCAAAAACCAATATACTTAATTTTTTCATGACATTTTATGCAATAATTTGAACAACAATAACAATAATTCTGTGCCATATTTTCAAAACAGCTAATCTAGCTTACGTGTGAGTGTTAACAGAAATTGATTGATTTGTCTTTATTTAAGAGACTTTCAGTCCTTGGCTTAACAGAAATCATTTTTCATAAATAAATTTGTTTATCATCGCTTCTCCTTGTCGGGACATATTTTTTAAAATATATCTATGAATTTCACAAATAAATAAACTTTTAAAGTCAATTATCTTGATAACACGTCATAAACTAAATGCCTTGGGGTATATCCTCGAAATATACTCACGAAATTCAATAAAATCTATTGAAAACCAATATTTCATTTACCTCGGCTAAACGAATGTCTAGGCAAAAAACAACATTTGAAGGGTTTTTACTCTCGTTTTTGTTTCAGTGTAGGGTTTTTGACCCCATTCCCGGCAGTACAGGTAAACAAAATTGTTCAATTCACTACGAAACGACCGTTTTCGTCCACTTCTTCCATTTGAATCAGATACCTTATTGCGTGAACTTGTTGTTAACAGTGATTGTTGTGAAGATTTTCTGCCGGAAAGTTGATTTTGAACGAGTTTACTGCACCTAGTCCAGCACCAATTCTCGGCACCAGTGCCGAACTTCTAGCAAAATCAAATGGGGAATCACCCAACTTTGTGCTGACGAAATGCACCCGGCTGCGTGTGAAAGTTGTTTTGAGCACTTGTGCGGCTTCAGAGTGAACGTGTAGCTTATTGACTGTGGATCTCGTTGCGGAAATGTTGCGGGAGATGATTACCTACGGAAGTGCGTTTGAAAAATATGCGACAAGTGATATTTTGATTTGTTTTGCTGTGAGGTGCCGGAAATTGACGCGGGTGCCCAAGTAGTTCGAAACCCTATATGTAAGTGTGATGTATCACATTTTTATAAAACAGTATGGTATGTGGGGGCAAGATGGGTCATGGGGCAAGATGGGTCAGTACCGTTTTCAACCGTACTATATATTTTTTGAATCTTTCAATAATTTTCCCAGATGAACGAAGTGGATACACAAAAAAGTGATATATTGTTTTAAAAATTCTTTACGTTCCTTGCACAGAAAAAAATAAAATATTTTTTCGTTATACTCCTTATGCTATACAATCCATATAACTACGTGTATTGTGTAGACGGGGCAAGATGGGTCACCCTAATTTTTCGGTATGTTTGCATAGTTTTTGAAAATGTTTTATTTTTCATTGAAAGGCTATTCTGTGACCTACATTATCGAAGCAATTAGAGCACTGAGAGTTTGTGAAACTATTTTTGAAATTTTACTACAAAAAAATATAAGTTTTCAAAGTCCGTTCATGGCTACCTGAACAAAAATCTTCTAGTTCTGAGACTAATCTACCGATATGTTTCAACACTTTTTTCATGTAATCTGTACGTCTGTGAAGCTTAGATGTATAGAGAAAAAATAGAAGATGTAGTATTTTTTGTTGGAGAAAAACCGAGTTTTCTGATAGCTGACCCATCTTGCCCCCGTAAAAATGAGGTGGGGCAAGATGGGTCATGTTTTGTAAATTGCTTGTCAAGAAGCAGGTTTCAAACTTTATGACCTTTCTATACTTTTATATCATAGCTGACTAGTGTATCTGAGAGTCGTGGTAGAATACAGAGAAATGCGATTTATATTCATACAGTTATAGGGGTCCATTTCTTAGGTGACCCATCCTGCCCCCACTTACCATACTAGATATACTATCACTACGATAAAAAAGTTTTATCATTAAATCTTTTGTATGAGTTTCCTGACACTTTTTTGAAAATTTTTGGGCCTCGGCTAAACGAATGTCTATCACTGTATGATGATATTGATTTGATTTTTTCTTCTGCTCGGGTAGTTGGAATTTTTTGGAAAGTGAAAATTTTGTCTGTCCCGATCATTTTGTATATGCAGAGAAGAGAGCGAAAGTAGATAGAAATATACAAAATAGGAAAAAGGGAACGATCCTGGGCCTTCGGCATATGGATCAGAAGCGTTAGCTACTTGACCACCAAACTCGTCTCAATACAATAAATATAATATGTATCACAAAAAAAATCTATGTGTAATAAAAAAAAAACTATGTTGGTCCTCAACATCTGATCATTTTCGCAAGTTCTATTTCATAACAACTTTTATACTATCATTACATTCTGATACGTATAGTAACAATACAATTCAAAAAAAGGAAAAAAAACGTTAA
This sequence comes from Aedes albopictus, assembly GCF_035046485.1. Lineage (NCBI taxonomy): Eukaryota > Metazoa > Arthropoda > Insecta > Diptera > Culicidae > Aedes > Aedes albopictus. Next base: position 78,429,700 of record NC_085138.1, on the reverse strand, counting down.
CTTCTGAAATTAGAAATTGGACTGTCAGACTACATTGGCTTACAACAGAAATATCTATTTATCACAAAATGTTGTCTTACGCTCTCAATTTGTTTGATCTAATTCAAAACTCTTTTCCAGTAAGACCATGTAAAGAGTGTCTAGGTTTGAGTCCTGGTCGGTTCAGGAGCTTTTTGTACGTAATGATTCATAAATAACGTTATATTTTTTTTTAAACTGATATTTAATATTCTCCTGCCCCTGTAGCATATTTTCCCATACTTGACGCATGACGCAACGTGCCTCTGGAGCCGGCCTTCTGATACTTGACGCATGGATCGTTACACTAAGAATCACCCTGCCCTACCCCTAAAGTTATCCACGCTGGAGTCCCCAGAAAAATATCTGGAGGAATCCAGTATCAGAAAGAACTCTGGAAGACATCTTGGGAGGAATATTACGACGAATCACGAGAGGATTTTATCATCTAAGTATTCCGGGACAAGTCTCGGAGGAATCTTGGTAGAAACTCCAGAAGGTATTATGGAACTATTTTTCGAAGGAATCCCTGGAGGTATCACTGAAAGAATCCAGGAAGAATCCTGGTGGAAATCCTTGATAAAATTCCAGGAGAAATCTAGAAAGGAATCCATTATATAATCCCCGAAGGATTCTTGAATTGGGAATTTCGGAAGAAATCTCCGAAAGAATTCCTGAATTCCTAATGTGTGTTTGTGTTGTGTTGTTTCAGTCCTGGGCACCCACGGTCGTGCAGAGGACCGAATTGAAAGATTTCCATCCTGGGCGGTTGCCAGCCATCGCCTTGACCTGTGGCCAGGTCAAATTTCTGTCGACTTGCTTGATTTCGTTATTGAGGCTGCACCGCCATGAGCCTCTGGGTCTGCCTCTGCTGCGATGTCCTGCTGGGTTGCAGTCTAACGCTTGTTTGCAGATTTCGTTTCCGCCCCTGCGTAGAGTGTGGCCGATCCACCTCCATTTTCGCTCCCGAATTTCTGTTGCTATCGGTGAATTCCTAATGAAAACCCAGGAAATATCAACGAAGGAATCCCGGAAAAAATCCACAAAGGAACCTCAGGGGAAATCGCTGAAGGAATCCCAGAAAAAATGCCGGAAGACATCCATAACAATATCTAGGTATAAATTCATGAAGAAATCCCAGGAATAAACTTTGACGGATTCTAGGAAGGAATCCCCAATGAAATCCCTGGAGGATTCCTTGGCGGAAACCAAGGAAAAAAAATAAGAAGAATCGCGGAGGAAATCAATGATGAAACATCGGAAGGAGTCTAGTGAAACATAGGAAGGAATCTAGGGAAGAATCCTTGGAAGAATTTTAAAAGCAATCCTTAAAGGAAACCCGGGAAAATCGATGAATTTATACCGGGAGTTATCAATGATGGAATCCTGGGAGGTATTCTTGAAGAAATTCACGAATAAAATCTCTAAACAAAGCCTGGAATAAATTCATTAAAGAAACACAGTAGAAAAAGCATAAAGAATCCTATAGAAATTCCTGACGGAATCTCGGAAATAATCCGTGAAAGAACCCAGAATCAATCCTGGGAGAAATCCTTAACAGAACCCGCATTCTTGACACAATCCTGGAGTTATTCCGAAAAAAATACCGGGGGAAATCACTGAAGCAATCCAGAGAAAAAAAAATCCTAAAGGCATCTCTGAAAGTATCCCGGAAGGAATCTCTGAAGAAATCTCTGGAGAAAGCCCAGAAGAAATCCTTAAAATAATCCCGGGAGAAAACAGGAATATTTCTTGTGGAATCCTTGATGGAATCACGATTGCAATCCGTGAAAGAACCCCAAATGAACCCCGGGAGGAATCATTAAAACAATCCGGAGAGGAATTCTTAAAAAAAATCCCCAAAGAAATTATAGAAGGAACTTTGTCAGAATTCTGAAGGAATCCCAAGTGAAATCGCTGAAGGAAACTCGGGAACCATCAATGGAGAAATCACGGAACGAATCCCGGAGGATATTCCGAGAAACATACCGGAAGAAATCCCAGGAGGAATATCTGAAGGAATCCCACGAGGAATCCGTAGAGAAATTTTTGACTGAAACGCAAGAGACATTTTAAAGAAATCGCAGATGAAGAGATCCGAAATACTTGGAGAAATCTATGGAGAATTATCCGGAGGAATTGCTGAATATTTTCATAGATAAATCTCTGCGGGTGGCCTTGTATGTAGAACAAGAATCCGTTAATGTTAATTGCATCAGTGCCAACTATTTAGTGCGGTAATTTTTTACTGAAAATCATTTCGACACATGGCTTACACTTGTACGGTTTCATTGATGACTCTTCCACTGTAGTTTTTTTATTCATCATTGCGAAGGATTTTTTACTGTTGGCGTAGCAATGACTGCTGATAAATATACATTCAGATAAACGAGAGGAAAGATCATCGATAGTGGATGAAGTAGTAAGATAGCATACAGATTGGAATGAATTGAAATTGTGGTTAAAACTTTGCGGAAGGAAGCACTAAAATTTTGAGTAAAATTGCGTTATCTATAAATGAATTGAAATTTAATGAATCTGCTGATCAACAAAAGACCGACTTTCGATCTGCATTAAAAGCAGTACCGTGATTGAATCCCATCCTGCTCCATACTTACTGAAATAATTTTTTTACCGAACAAAGTTTGCCCAGATAACAATACATATGTTGTAAACTAATGTTATTTTGTTCTATTAGGTACTGAAAAAAATACGTCCAATTCACCCTTTAGAAGCATTTGCAGCTCATGATCATCTAAGTCTAAGAAATACGGAAGATACACCTCTCTATTGCCAACAATCGACGAACCCGATACATTCTATTTCATGGCAATACATTTAATTGCTTCTATTTCCTGTATGCCAGGGTACATGTCAGTGTTAGAACCTATTGAGTCAGTAGATACAATCTCCAATGAGTTTGCCACTCTCTCTCTCTCTCTCTCTTTGGCGTAACGTCCTCATTGGGACAAAGCCTGCTTCTCAGCTTAGTGTTCTATGAGCACTTCCACAGTTATTAACTGAGAGCTTCCTCTGCCAATGACCATTTTGCATGCGTATATCGTGTGGCAGGCACGAAGATACTCTATGCCCAAGGAAGTCAAGGAAATTTCCTTTACGAAAAGATCCTGGACCGACCGGGAATCGAACCCGTCACCCTCAGCATGGTCATGCTGAATACCCGTGCGTTTACCGCCTCGGCTATATGGGCCCTCTCAGTTTGCTCGAAATCGCTTGTAATTTAGTCAACCACTCGACAGGAATAACCATTTTTGCGAAAACTCCACCTGCGGTCGTAACAACAATCTCATTTCTAATGCTACTTGTGTATGTATTATTTGTGGTACCGATTTGTCAGGTTGCTAGTCTGTCATGGGTCATGATCACCACCAGCGATTCCGCGCTCACTCTAGTCGCGCTCTGAAAGTCACACACAATAATTACGACGACCGACCTGATGGTGTTTGATGGTGGTACTTTGCCTGTAGCTAGTAGCCGAGTGGAAAACAATGGTGAAAATGAAAATGCGAAAAATGGATCACTGAGAGTTGTGCGAATCGGGGGGAGGGTGGGTGCCACCTGTTGGGGGCAGTTGTCTATGGTTCTGGGTTCCGAAACGGCACCATCCGAGCCGCTGTGCTGGTTGATGGACAGATTGCGACTGGCAAGTGGCAGCAGTTATTCTTTCTAGTTCATGAGGTCATCCGTCATTGGTTTCGATAGAGAACTTGACAGCGGAAGCGTGGGTTTGAATTTGTTTAAATATTCATATTTTTTTCTCTTTTTAGATACTTGGTTTGTTTTTCAAATTAGAAGTTTCCAAATAGATAGAAATTAATCAACAAAATCGATTTCAGTTGAAGATTCAAAGTTCAACGAGGAATTTGTCCAAATAATGCGTTGTTTAGATTAACACTGACCATACAAGACAAGTGTATGAGAATATATTGGACACGGTATACATTAGTATGGGACAAATATCAAATTCTCGCTCCAGTTGACTTTTTTGATTCCATTTAGGTCCCATATGAACTGTGCAAAATTTCAGCGCAATCGGTGAAACTATAATTTAGCGCAAGCGGTTCAAAGTTTTCATAGGATTTACTATGGGAAAAGTTACACTTTCAGATAAAAAATCCCAGAGGTCGCCCCTTGTCTCCTTCATTTAAATCGATTAATGCTTCTTGTAGAAAAATTATTTATGAAACTTTCCTACGAAGACCGCAAAACAATTGGATGCCTGTAGAAAAAGTTATTGATTTATTACCGATTAGTGATCCAATGAGCGACTTTTTGTTTTGTTTTATTAGCAGCAATGTAGCTGCTGCCTTGGCTGCTGCTGTTTCTGGGGGTGGTGATGCCTCCCGCCACCCCATGCAAGAACGGCAGCAGCAGTGCTGCTGATAAAACAAAACAAAAAGCCGTTCGTTGAATCACTTATCGGTAATAAATCAATAACTTTTTCCACAAGCATCCAATCGTTTTGCAGTCTTCGAAGGAAAGTTTTATAAATGAATTTTCTACAAGAAGTGTAACTTTTCCCATAGTAAATCCTATGCAAATTTTGAACAGCTTGCGCTAAATTATAGTTTTACCGATTGCGCTAAAATTTTGTACAGTTCATATGAGACCTAAATGGGATCTAAAAAGTCAACTGGAGCGAGGATTTTTTTTCCATACAAGCGTGTCCCATACTAGTATACATATCTCCGTATTCTCCAATACAATACATTACTTGTGAATCACATCTGCCTAGTGAAAGTAGGTCTACAACCAAGCATAACAAAGCATGTCTTCACAAACAGAAATGATTAGAAAAGAATAGACACTCAAGATGGTACAATCACACCTTTTTCGATAATACCAAGTCTGGAGTGCAACTGAGTACTAGCAACAAACGTAACAGACAATAGGCACCCCAACTGTGGGTAAGTAGTGAGAGTGAGTCGAGTATGCAATTACGTCGAATTACTGCGTATGTACGCAAATACTGCACGAGGAACCAACTACACAGTGACACACTTTTGCAATTGCTATGCAGGCAGGGGTGGTTTGCGGTTAGCCTGGCCATCACTTCAGCAGACTCTAGCATTGGCTTCTTGATGCAAAGCAAGTAGCTAAAGCTTGCAAATATCACCACTGTGAAATCATAGACAATGGAACAATGCGCTGCACGCCACTTCACTCCAACAACGCCAAGGTTAGCAGCAGTTGCCAAACACTGACTGCGACTCTCAGACACAGAGTCTCATAGTTTCTATAAAAGTATAAACACTTGGCTGTGTCTCGTCTCGCAGACGACAGCTCGGAGCAAAGGTGCAGCAACTATGCGGAGGAGGTAAGGTAAGTGTTTGCAAACAACCAACCAACCTGTGGGAAATGAAAACAACCCAAGCTGGTCGGCCGACCACTTAACACAGTTGAGATGAACAGACGGTTTCCACTTTTTTCCCAGCACAATAAAAGGCAGCGAAAAAGGCAAGCGACTAATCGAAAACGGCGTTCACTGACAGCCAGGGGATGCACCAATATTTGTTTTGTATCTTCTAATAAGTTTCCGATGATGCCGGAAAATTTCGCCCCGACTCGACGGACGGTTCAGTCTGGGTTCACAGACGGGGCTTGCCTGTGCTGGCTCACTCTCTGGCCTGGTTCCGTTTTCACGGTTCGAGAACGAAATTGGGAGCAGTTTTTGGCCCAAATTGGGGAACGAATTAAGCCCAATCAAATTTATCCACACATCATATTCGTTTCCAATATGTGCCAGTGAATGGCGGTGTATGTATGCGATTGGTTTCGGTCTCATTTTGCTTCAAGTGCTGCTGGTTTTTGCTCCGTGGTATGTACATCAGGTAATGTTTTTTGCCTAATTTTTCGATCATTTGCTTGTGCTGGATAATTGAAGTTAAATGATGGAAAGGGAGAGCCTATATAGACGAAGCAGTAAACGCAAGTATTCAGTGAAGATCAGGGTGTCGATTCCTTGTTTGATGTCTAGGATGTTTTCGTAATGTAAATAGTCTTAACATCTTTGGATCGAGATGGGCTCTAGTACGTTATGCCAGAAGAAGAAGAAAAAGCGATAAAAAGATGAACGAATGATTTGGAATACTGGTATTTACTTACATAGTTTTTTTTCTTTAACCCTATCAATACTTGGTGAAAATTACCTGTAAAGAGAAATATAGATAATAATTAACTCTACCTGTTTTTAATATGCTTTGAATAATATGGTGTGGTATTGAGCTTTAGAATTGTAAAAAAAGTTTCTTTTTATAAAATCATTCGTTGAATCACATTTTTTGAATGTGAACGAAGCTACATCATGCGACACTTCGAATTTCATGGTTCTTCAAGATATTATCCGAAATACTTCCTCCTGGTATTTCCTCAAGGCCTTCTCCATGGATTTCTCAAGAATACCTCTACCGATTCTTCCAGGAATTTGTCTAGGCATTCCTCCTGGTATACAGGGTGTTAGGTTCCCGAGTGCAAACTTTTTAAAGGGTGATAGAGGACCATGAATGGAGAAAAAAATTGTTCTACGCATATGGTCAAATCTCAACCGTTACGTAGTTATTGAACTTCCCATGTTTATGACTCTTATTGCCTTAACTGTCAATAACTTGAAAATGGTCAAACATATCGAAGTTTTTTTACCCTTATTCGAAAGATTATTGAATTTTCTAACAAATGGCATCTTTGAATCGATTGGTTTAGTTAAATAACTAAGTTTTCTAGAGCAAAATGGCTAAAAATAGTATATTTTTATTGGTTGTTGTCAATTATCTATGAAACCTGCGTAATAAATAAAAATTCTTTCTTTGGCAAAGTTGTGGCCCCTTTTCCACTCTACAATTCGTTTTTTTACGCCAAACTTCTAACTCCTATCGTTTTCTTGCAATTTTGATTTAAATGTGCGGCACAATGCGCAAAAAAGTGCTTTCCATGACAGTTGCAAATTTATGATCTGAAATGCGATGTTAAAATCGAAATTGCAACAAAACGATAAGAGATAGAAGTTTGGTGTCAAAGAACGAATTGTAGAGTGTAACAGGGGCCACAACTTTGCCAAAGAAAGAATTTTAATTTATTACGCATGTTTCAAAGATAATTGACAAAAACCAATAAAAATACACTATTTTTAGCTATTTTGCTCTAGAAAACTTAGTTATTTAACCAAACCAATCGATTCAAAGATGCCATTTGTTAGAAAATTCAATAATCTTTCGAATAGGGGTAAAAAAACTTCGATAAGTTTGACTATTTCCAAGTTATTGCCAGTTAAGGCAATAAGAGTCATAAACATGGGAAGTTCAATAACTACGTAACGATTGAGATTTGACCATACGCGTAGAACAATTTTTTCCCCATTTATGGTCCTCTATCACCCTTTAAAAAGTTTGCACTCAAGAACCTAACACCCTGTATATTCAAAGAACATCTTTTAGGATTCCTCCAAGGGAAATTCACAACAGATTTCTCTTTTAACATTACCAGTCTTTAAAAAAATCCCTAGAAGAATCACTAGAGGCTTTTCTGGAAGTATATCCTAGGAAAACTATCGAAAGAAACACAGCAAGAATGGCAAGAGAAATCCCTAGAGGGATTCCTGCAGGATCACAGTTAAACTTTCTGGAGGAGTCCTAGCAGGCATTCCTGAAAAAAAAATCACAGTAGGAATCGCTTGAGGAATCCCAGCTGGAGCTCCAGGAGGAACTCCATGGGAAATTTTCGGAGAAATCCCAGGATAAAGTTTCTAGAGTAATTCCTCGAGGAAACACCGAAGCAACTTCTGGAAGAATCATAGAAAGATTGCCTTCAATCATCCCAAGAGTATTTGAAAGAAAACACAGGAGAAATTATTAGAAGAAGTCCTAGAAGAATTCCGAGAGGTACACGCTCAGAAAACCGTTCTGATAAACGTGAACAAACAATCGCGAATATGAGAACAAGCAAATATACACCGTGAACTGGAACTAGTTCCAGCTGTCAATATGGGCGTTCTCGATACCGTGATTGGGAGTTCACGTATATCGGAACGGATTTTTTTGCGTGTATTACAGTATGAATTTCTGGATGAGTCCTGGGAGAAATTATTGAAAGAACCGCAGCAGGAATTGCTTTAACGAATCCAGCTGGAACTCCTTCAGGAAGGCCAAGAGGAGCTCCTGGAGGAATAAGTGGATTTATGGGGAAATCCTTGGATAAAATCTAAGATTCTTCCAGAAGTTCTTCCGGTGATTCCTCCAGAAACGTCTTAAAATATTTTAAGGATTTTTCTAAAGACTAGTCGGTATTACTAGAGAAATCTCTTGTGAAATCCCATAATGCTTGGAGAAACCCTAAAAGATGTTCTTTGAATATATACCTGGAGAAATCCCTGGAGGAGTTTGTAGAGGAATCTATTTAACTTTTTTTAGAGGAATCCCAGAAAGAACATTTGAGAGAATTCCTAGTAAAGTTACTTAAGAAATCCTTGGAGAAATTCCCGGAGGAACCACTGGAGGAAATATTCCTTGCAATAATTCCTGGCGTAATTCCTGGTGAAATTCCCACATGAACTCCTGGAGTAATCCATGGAGAAATTTCCGGAGGAATTCCCGTGAGGATTCCTCGAGGAATTCTCGGAAGAATCCCTGTAAGATTTGCCGGAGGAATTCCTAGAAGATTTCCCGGAGAAATTCCTGGATTTAGGAACTAGTAGAATTTCTCCAGGAATTCTTCCGTGAATTTCTCCAGGGATTCCAGGACTTTTTCTAGTGACTTATCAGGAATTTCTCGAAAGATTTCCTCAGCATTTTTTTTTAGAAACACCTCCAAAAATGTCTTATGGATTTTATCAGAAATTTCTCCAGAAATGTGTTCAGGGATTCCTCCAGGATCTCCTCTAGGATTACTCGAATTTCTCCAGAATTCCTCCTGAGTACCTACAAGGATTCCTCCAGGATTTTTTCCAGGGACTCCTCCAGAAACTCCTCCGAAGATTCGTCCAAGAATTCCTCGAGTGATTTTTCCGGAAATTTCTCCAAGGATTCCTTTAGGAATTTTACTATAAATTCCTTCAAAAAATATCTAGGAATTCCTCCAAGGATTCTTCCGGTAATTTCTCCAGGAAGTTCTTCAGGGATTCCCCTAGGAACTCTTACCGAGATTCGTACAGAAACTCCTTCAGAGTCGTCCAGGAACTCCTACAGATAATCCTCCAGGAATTCTTCTGGGAATCAGGATCAGGAATTTCTTCGGGAATGCCTCTGAGAATTTCTCTGGAAATTTCTCCACGAGTTCGTTTGGAAATTCCCCCAGGAATTCTTTTGGAAATTCCTTCAGGAATTCCTTCGGAAATACCTCTGGGAATTCTTATACTGGGTTCCAGGTCACTGTGGCATTGAAGGAAATGAAATGGCAGACGAGCTTGCTAAAAGTGGTTCCAATTTACAGTTTGCTGGCCCAGAACCATTCTGTGGTATATCAAACTGTACAATTAAAATAGACCTGAAACGCTGGGCTGAGCAGAGGGTGATATCCAATTGGATGGATGTCAAAAATTGCAATCAGTCAAAACGATTTATAACACCAAATGCTTATAAAACCAAAAAGCTCTTAGAGCTCAACAAGAGAGCTCTATGTACATACACTGGCCTAGTAACTGGACACTGCCCGAGCAGGTATCACTTGAAAAATATTGGCCATATTAAGAGTGATATCTGTCGTTTCTGTAATACGGAACGTGAAACCTCGGAACATCTGCTTTGCAGTTGTGGTGCTTTATACACGCGCAGGCAAAGATTTCTAAATAGTGGTTGCTTGCAACCCAGTGAGATCTGGTCTGCAAAACCTGGGAAGGTCTTGGAGTTTATTAATTCCATTGCACCTGACTGGGAGACGACGCGTCGTGGCAGTAGCTGATTACTTGACACATGGTAATTAGCTGGCTAGATGCGAATATCAAAACGGGACATGCCACAAAAGTTCAGCCTATTGGACGCAGTGGCTTAATTTCCCCAACAGGGGAGAAAAAAAAAACCTCTGGGAATTTCTTCAGGGATTCTTCTAGGAATTCCTCCTGAGATTTGTCAAGGACCTCCTCCAGAGATTCGTTCAGGAACTTCTCCAGGGAATTCTGCTGGATTTTTTCCAAAAATCCTGGGACTCCCGCAGTAATTCCTCCAGCATTAACTTGTGGAATTCTTTCGGAGATTCCTCCAGGAAATTATCTTCCAGGAAATTTCTGTAGGCATTGCTCCAAGATTTTTTTTTATCTGTATTAACGTGATTTTTAGCCCTAGGCTAGTTCATCTCGGGGCCCACGCTTCACTTCTCTTCCGAAGGAAGAACTCACATTTTGCGAGTTTATCGAGAGTGGGATTCGATCCCAGGACCTCGGCGTGATGGTCAAGTGTTTTAACCATCACACCAGGTCCGCTGCGCTTCTCCACTTCCAGGAATTTCTCCAGGGAGTTCTTAAGGGATTTCTCCACAAATTTCTTCAGATTTTTTTTGGAAGTATTCCTGGAGGAACTCTTAAAGAAATTTCTCGTGATAGTTTTGGTAAAATATCGGGTGGAATTCCTGGAGGACTGTAGTAGGCATTGGTGAATGTTTCTATACTAAGTAGGCAACGACTAGGGTACAATGACAGATAATGACCATTCCGAAATAAACTGTTGCAAGAGAACAACGTCTCGTCATTTCGCTACATCTTCAGAAGTGGGATAATCAACAAGATGTTTTTCGAGAAGCAGTGAAGCGATATTGAATCAGCGGAATCCAGTCTAGGGAATGGATATCTCGCCCATCAAAATGCTCCTGCAAGAACTATACCAAGGGATAAAAAGTCCGCCAACTGTTCAGGAAATTGTTCATTTGGACCTGCGGGATCCGTTCTAGTTTGAATGTTTCTATACTAAGTAGGCAACGACTAGGGTACAATGACAGATAATGACCATTCCGAAATAAACTGTTGAAAGAGAACAACGTCTCGTCATTTCGCTACAAGGACTTTCTGGAGAAGTTACTGCAGTCATTTATGAAGGGATTGCTGAAGGGATTCTTGAAGAAATCTCTGTGGTAGTTTTCGGATCTATAGGAATTCTTAGAAAAAAATCTGGAGGAGTTTGTAGAAAAATCTCTGAAGCATTCGATTGTGGAATTCCTTGAGAAATTTTTGAACATTTCTATAGGAATTCCTTGAAAAATATCTGGAGACATTCGAGGAAGAACTCTTAGTGGAATTTGTGGAGGAATTCCCCGAGGAAATCTTGGAGAAGTTCTTGAAAGAGTTTCTGATGGAATTGCTTGATGAACTGCTGAAGGGATTTTTTGAGGAATTCCTAGAAGAATCCCTACAGAAATTCCGGAATATTCTCGGGGAAATTCCCGGAGGAATTCCTGGAGAAATCACTGAAGGATATCCTGGAGTAATCATTGGAAGAATTCCTGGTGGAGTTCTTGGAATAATTTCTTGAGGAAACCCCATAGAAAGTTTCGGAGAGATTTCCGGGATTTTTTTTGTAGGAATGGATTTCTGGAGTAATTTCTTAAAAAGTCCCTACATGAATTCCGTGAGAAATCTTCTATAGAATTTTCGGAGCAATTCCTGGAGGAAATCCCAGAGAAATTCCTGGACGAATTCTCGGTGAAATTCCCGGAGGAGTGCCTGGAGGCATGCCAGCAGGAGTTCCTGGAGGTTTATCCGGGGTAATTCCTGGAGAAATTCATATGGGAATTTGCGGAAGAATTCCTGGAGGGGTATTTGGAGGAATTCCAGGAGGAATTCCTAGAAAATTTCCAGGAGGAACTCCCGGATAACTTTCTGGGGGGATTTCCAGAGTAATTACTCTGGAAATTCTTTTTGAAACTCATCCAAAAATTTCTTTATGAACTCTCAGAGCAATTTAATCTTTTAGAGATGCATCTGGAGAATTTCTCCAATGATTCTACCAGTGATTTGTACAAGAATTCCTTCAGGATTTTTTTCAGCGATTCCTCCAGGAATCGCACCTAGAACTCATTCAGGAAATTATCCAGGGATTCGTGAGGGAATTCATCAAGGAATTCCTTCAAGAATTCTCTAAGAAATTCTTTCGAGATATTTCCTAGGAATTCCTCCTGGAATTCTCACCTCTAGGAATTCCTCCAGAAAATTCCTCCTCGAATTCCTCCAGAAATTCCTCCACGAGATTCTCCAGGAATGCTTCCAGGAACTCTTCCGGAAATTTCTCCGAAGATTTCGTTCATGAATTCCTCCGGAAATTACTCCAGGAATTCTTCTGGCAATTCCTCTAGTAATTTCTCCGTAATTCCGCAAAAAAATCTTTCTGAATTTCCACCAATGATTTCCCCTGGATTTCCTTCAGCGATTTACTTTGGAATTTATCCAGGGGATCCCTCCAGGAATTCCTTTATAAATTTCATCAAGAATTAATTTAGGAAATTCTCCAGAAATTCAAGAATTGCTTCGGAGAATACTCCAGGAATTCCTTCAGGTATTTCTTTTGGGATTGCTTCGAGAATTCCATTTTTTTTTTATACATTCGGTCTGAGACCATTTGGGCACGGGGACCTATTTTGGGCACTTGCTGATATAACTCAGTCAATTTAAAACCGATTGACTTTAATTTTTGAACATGGCTAGTATAGGGCTGTTACAAAAGTGTCGATTTGAAAACCGCAAAATCCGCGCCAAGCCATTTGAAATCCGCGCCGAGGTCATCAAATCCGCGCCGAAAGAGACGAACCAGCCAAGGGCTGAAAGTCTCTCTAATAAAGACAAATCAATCAAATCAAATCCGCGCCAGTACAAAACATATGACTTTGATGACTCAAACTTATTAAAAGCCATTTTTTCAAGAAAAAATCAATTGATCAATTGATAAATTGATTTTTAATTACTAATCCATGACTTTGTGTAACCACTTCTACTTAAAGTTTAAACATGTTGCAAACAGGCTTGTTTTTTTTAATTGCAATAAAAAGTTTTGGAACAATAATTCTTCGATTGCTTATCAGATTGCTTATCAATCAGTGCGTACTATTTTACGAGAAAAAGGCAGCAGTTTGACGACACTTTCGAAATATTTTATAATCAACCTTATGGTAGAAATCCTGAAATCCCGCAAAAGATCATTTGAGAATTTTCAGAAACTTTGCAGAGACAAATGGAGTTATACTAGTGAAATGTTTAGAATCACCACCAAATTTTATTGCGTAGGGCGATATTTATAAAATGTTCTGAACATTAAGCAAGAGATACTTAAAAAAGTATAAATTCATTGGATCATTTATGATAAGAGTTTCTAGTCACACCACACCCTTAGAAATTAGGATTGGATGGATATTTTAGCAAAATGTTTTTATTCTAAGGATTTCGAAAGCTTCAACATTTTTATTCAAGTATTTTGCAAAAAAAAGTCTACCAAGAAATCCTTCAATAACTGTGCTCCTCATACGGGTGCCCCGATCGGAAATCATAGTATTAGCAAAAAACAATGTTTCGCAAGTAGTAATAACTGATTCAGGAATTTCGTCAATTCCGTCATTCTGAAACTCATCCATAATGAATCAAAAAGTTGTTGCATGTTTAAAAAAACGCTAGAAATTTCTAATGAATAATATTCTATCCAGAGTTTTTAAAGTTTTTTTTCCATGGAATTATCTAAGAATGCAATCATAAAAAGCTCCAGGACGTCTTATCTGTATCCTTTTTATTTTGATCACCAAGAAACAACTATTTCAGAAATCTTGCGATTCTATCCAAAATTTTAGCCAAAAAATGATTTCGGGGTTAAGACAGAAATAACTTCAATAGTTTGAATAAGAAATTCAGAAGAGGATCTTCTCAGCTTAACAAATGCGTATCTATAGTGCAGTGTAACTTTAGCACTCCAAGCTAAGGATTTTAATTAAGCACAATATTCCATAACACTAATTTAAAAATTTCCGCAAATTCCGCGCCGAAATTAGCAAAAACGCGCGAAATCCGCGCGAAACGCAAAAACCGCGAAAAACGCAAAATCCGCGCCATCTGTAACAGCCCTGCTAGTAGATACTGTACGTATCTGATCGTGTCCCAAAAACTAACACCAGTTATGGCACTACCTAAGAAAAACTATTTCTAGAAAAATAAGACGAAGACCGACGTATGTCGTCGATATGTCAAATGATTGATTAGTTTCCATAATTCACAAGAAAAATATAGAGACGGAGCCAAAATTACTTACTTTTAGCATTCATTACGGCGTGTGCCAATGATAGGAACCCTGTGCCAGTTATGGACATACTTTTTAATGTCGATCCCACTTCGCAGCATTTGAATGCATTCCTTATGGGATTAGCCATAACTGGTACACTATGGCGAAATAGGGTGAAAAGAAGCCGAAATGTTAAGGACATTGATTTATTTTTGATATAATTGTAAATTATATCAAGAAAATTATGTGAGAAAATTGTTAAGTTCAATTGAAAGCAATCAGCAAAGTTTACGAGGGGGGAGGGGGGGGGGGGGGGGTCTGAGATGGCCAAATTTTGGTCTACGTGGTTTATGAACAGCCCCTTATGTGTTTCATATGCGCGAAACTCGGGGGTGCAGGTATGTACCCCCTAGAATTTGAATGAATTTGCTGTGGAGTATGGGGAGATGAATGATGAATGGATGAACTCATGAATATTTGTTTGTTGTGCACCCTCTGGCAAAAGTCCGTAGTTTCGCCCATCCATGGTTTCATGATGATTTGTATCATTTAAGGCTGCAAATCTACTGTGACCAATTTGAGGTACTTTAGATATAACTGGTACACTGAGCATATATGTGTAACAATTATGCACTTCCCACTAGGACTCTGTCAGTTTCATACCAATTGACTTGAACTTTGCACACCTTTAGATACTGTATGCATGTACATATCTTAGCGTGCCTAGAACGAGTCTACCTGCCCACGCCGTAACTTGATACCAGAGGGACTAAAGCCTGAAGAAGTTTCAACTATTATACTCGAAACGTTGTTGGATGTAGGAGCAAAGTGTTCTTTTTCTATCAACTCAGACGTCCAGATTCGAGCCCTGAATCTATGCAGATTTACGTTGTCCTAGGACTGCAAACTGAAATTTCCCGTGGAAGTAGTTTACTGCGAACGAAATTTGCAGCATGGATTTCTGCACGAATTATGCTGGCCTGCTTACTCTCACAGAAAATTTGACGTTTGGGCGGAGTGGCACCGCTCAAACGTC
Source organism: Aedes albopictus (assembly GCF_035046485.1). NCBI lineage: Eukaryota > Metazoa > Arthropoda > Insecta > Diptera > Culicidae > Aedes > Aedes albopictus. The sequence goes on along the minus strand of NC_085138.1, from coordinate 78,414,454 downwards.
AAAATGTTCTGTGAAAATAAGCAGGCTAGTATGAATTCGTACAGAAGTCCATTCTAAATCATACTTATTTTGGAGTGTTTATCTATTACAGTTGCAATACAATGTACTGCTATATCCAGCCTAACGTTCAACTTAGAAATGTAAACTTCCTGAGATTCATTAGAATCACTCCTGGCGATACTGCGAGCAGATGCGCCGCACTCCATCCAGACTGCGCCGAGCCAAACTGACCTTTCCCAACGTCAATTACCGCACGCTCTCTAAAGGCTCAAACATACTTTGCCTTGGTGGTGCATTATTATCATCATCTGTTCGAAAGCCCGCGCGCAATTACATCCAACCAGAACAAGGGAGCAAAGAAACCAAACACGCTCTTACCACTTCAGCAGCATGTTGACTCACACTGACGGCGCGGCGGCAGGTTGTGCAAACATACAACGTCGACGTCGTTATCGTTGAGTTCTTCACTTTATAGGCAAGGCACACAGAGCTTAAGTTGTTGGAGTTGGGCCAGAGCAGGATTGTGCAACTCGCCTACCCTCAGTCAGCAGGAGCCATTTGGGCGGTGGCGGTAGGCGATTGCTGGTCCTCCACGACGACGACTTCGATTATTATGATGATGACAGCCAGCGCGAGTGGCGTTTTATGTGTGTGATTGTGGTGCAACAAGTCGCTCAGGAGTTGGTAGGTACATACATCAAGTGATGATTGCGTTGATAATGGTGCAGGCATTTTTGCAATTGGGCGCCTTTTTTGGGTCAAGAAAGATGATACTTGATATTGCTAAATCAATAACCTAGTTTTTAATAACTAGAGTGTAGCTGGTCTGTAAATACTGGATCAGCATCTACGGGCGGCCAATCAAGCTCAATCATTGATGGAACAAATTACATTGTTAGAAATCCCACCAGTTACGTATATTGATGCACCCATTCATCTGCCGGGTACGTGATTCAACAACTTTTTTGCGAGTACAATCCTAAAAAATGACTTATGGTCGTCCCCAAGATTCGGGCATTCAAATCATGCATTTAGCATCGTATAGGCATGAAAAAGTTTACTTTCAAATTGTTGGTTGTTGGAATAACTTGTCGTAAATTCAATACTGCTAACGCTAACACTCTGTGCTAACACTCTCTTTTGTTTAAGCTGTAAACAACAACAAACAATCTTATCTCTCTCTACTTTCTTTACTCTCAGCAATGAATCCGTGATGTGTTAGCTAGTAAAATGTTGATGTTTTCCGCGTCCATTACATTTGTCTGTCTGCATGTGTACCTTACGATTGACATATGCACATTACTCGGCTTCCGACAGCTTTAGAAGCCGAGTGTTTATTGCCCGTGAACACAACAACGCAATGTAATCAAAGCTTATCAGTATTGACTCAGTCAGTTTGGGATTATATGACCGTAACAAGTTCAAAAAGCGCATTAAAGGATGCATTTTCTGTGCAGTTTACGTCGGCAAATATCAAGCTAATGAACTTCGGATCATATTTGAACGTTTCACAACCTTCGTTCAGTGACTACTGAGGAGTCTCTAATAATAACGACAAAACATCCGAAATTCGTCTGATTACCAAACCTGTAATTAACACGTTCACATTCGTCACCCGTACGAAAGCCACTCAATTTCACGCCTAATACCCCTGGAGGGAAGCCCATTCCTAGCATCACAAAACCTCGCACAACCATTTATAGATAATCGCATTGGCACTCGATTGAGCCATCCGCCGTTGAATCGCATCGCTATTTAGTCGTCCGTCGTAACAACAAGGAAGTGCCTAGCCCTCCGCGTCTGCATTGCTTGCATGATTTCGCCGTCATCGTCGTCGATGTCGTTAATCAGCTTTCAGTATCATACCGATGGACGCGTGGTGACGAACAACTTTCTCTCTATCTTCCCTTTTTTGCGCTGCCAACCAACGTCCAACGTCACTTACTTAATCCAAACGACGGCCGTCGTCCGTCACGACTTCTAGGGAGCGTACCCATCCAATCGACAAATGACTCCGGGCAATCATCAACACTTTGTCCGCGAACACTTCGACAGGGAGCCTCTCCTAGGCCGGATAGATATGCATGCCCACTCTTCTCAACAAAAGTCAGCTTTCTTACACAAGGTTCGAGTTTTGCGAAGCCATTCGGTGCCAATCACGCGACCCCAATCTGACTGACCTGCCAAAATGAAGTTAGGCACGACTAAGGAAAAGCTAGCAATAACAGCAGAGAAATTGCAGAGTGTCGATAGCAGTTGACTACGAAGTCCTGATGGTTGACTGTTTTCTTAGGTCGTGCATCAAAATGGGAAACGATGGCAAGCGTTTTAAGAGGCGGAATCAATTAACTAAATTGTGTTTACCCAATTTAGACCCAGAAGAGAGTGTATGAAGGATAACTCTTCTTTTGACAATAGTTGACTCTTGCAAACATTTTTCTACCTATCAACATCCTATTCCGTAACAAAAAGAAAGATGATCTGCATAATCGATACATACAAACATTGAAGGTAATTTCTATGCAAAATTTGAATTCCATTAGTCATCCGCTGGCTGTTTTACTGGATGTTGCCTGAAAGGTTTTGCCTTTCATTCGACTATGAGCTTATGCCGTAACAGCACTCAAGCTAAAATGCGCAAATTGTTAACAAACGCAAACATGATGCAGCCCATCCGATCATCGCATCTTGTAACTACAATAGTAGCCATTATCCACTTGTTTGGAAACGTGGGTCAAAATGTTGTAATTTAATTTAGTACTTTGTTTTTTTTTAATTTAATATCATCATTCATTTTTCTATTATTCATTTCTTTTCAGTTTTATTAATGTTACATAGTTTTTTTTTATCTGTATTAACGAGATTTTTAGCCCTAGGCTAGAACTAGAACTCACATTTTGCGAGTTTGTCGGGATGTTCTAACCATCACACCAGATCCGCTCCTTGTTACATAGTTTATGTTTTACTTGGTACTATGTTCGACTGGAATATTGACTTCCTTCTCGGGAAATTTGGGCTATGAGTCGAATAAAAGCGTTGATTTACTTATCTCATCACCAACGTTTCAATCTAGATGTTGGGATCTTCTACAAGGTTTGAAATAGATCAATTTGTCTATTCTTGTGTACCTACTGCCAGGACCTTTAAAGGTAGTGATAGGTGGTACAAAATAGTAAGAATACATCAAGAGCCAAGACACTTGGCAGCACTATCAGAGCTAACAGCTGATAAAACAATGAGAAATTGATCATTCCGAGCCGTGAAGAAGATTCCAACATATTGATCGAAACGTTGGTGATGAGATAAGAAAGATCAATACGCTTTCCTTTGACTGAAAGCCGAAATTTCCCGAGGAGGAAGTTTATTTTTACGGTTTTAACTATCGAGCTTGATGTTGGTTAACAACACCAGTTTGATGTTGATAAAATAATATTCCCTAAGTTTTTCAGTTTTTTCCAGGGGGAGTTTCAAAAGATTATAATTAAAAAAATACCCCAAATTCCACAAAATGTATATATTTCTCTTTTATATCTTTAAAAAGTAAGTAAATGCGCAAGATTCATTATCCAAGAAATTTCCCTAAATTGCTTAATTCTTCCAAGAACTTTTTTTTTTACTGAAATGCTACTAGAATAACACAAAACTCGATTAAAGAATATTTCGAGGGTCAACTACAAGAAATTACTTTGACATTTCTACCGAAAATGTCTTTAAAACGAATCAAAGAAATCCAAACACTCCAAAAAATCAGGAAAAAACATTCAGCAATCCAATCAGCAATTCACAGACCATATGATTGTCAATATCCTTACATAGTTTTGAAACTAGACTTGGATGTCTGCTCTCTGTGCTGTGCTACTGCTGCCAGGAAGTAGGTTTTCCGAGCAATACTTCTATAAAAATCCCTGCAACTCAATGCGCAACTTTTAGATAAATCAGGAGGAATCCCAAAAGGATTACCTAGAATTCCGGGACAATTTCCATGAAGAGCTCAAGGAATTATACTCAGAAAATCTCAGGAAGACCACTGCTACAAATTCTGCAAACAACTACGAGGAAAAATCTCTGAAAGCAATCACGGGATGAGCTCCATGAGAAATATCAAAAGGAAATCCTAAAAGGTACGCTGGACAACAACTTGATGGACGGTTTAGAATAAATTCAGGAAAACTCTGAAAAGCATCCCAGGACAAACACCGGAAAGGTGAAACTTCACAAGAAATCCCTCGAGAACCTTTATGAAATTACAGGAGAAACTTCGGAAGAAATCCCGGAAGGAATACCTGCAGAAAATTCGTGAAAAACTTTTTTCAGAAATCCTTGTCGCATCTCTAGTAGAAATACCAAGAATAACTCCTGTAGAAATTCAGAAAAATAGAAGTCCCAAGATGAATACCGGGGGAAGTCGATGAAAATCTTCAAGAGAAATCCCGAGAGGAAGTCTAGAGAAAATTATGCGACAATATCTGAGATAAACCCTAGGAGAAACTCTTGTAGATCTCTCGGTGTAAATCCTGGAAGAAATCCCACGAAAAGTTCTTTGGGCGATCACGAAAACGCAGGATGAACTCCATGGAAATCCCACGAGGGACTCTGAGAGCAATACACTAAAAAAACTTCTGGAAGAAATTCGAGAAAGAAATCTGTAAGGGAATCTGAAAGGGAATCTGTAAGATTCCCATGAACAACCCAGGAGAAATCGGTCAAAATTCAGAAATCTCGGAAGATTCTCAAGTAATAAACCCGGAAAGAATTGTTCAAATCTTGGAAAATTGCCGGTATGAATACCGAATAAAACCAAGGAAATCCGAGAGAAATTCAAGAAAGAATTCCAAGAAAGCAAGAGTGAAAACGTATGGCAGGAGAACGTATGGCTTGTGAGAAATCCTACAAGGCATTTCTAAAGAAGATCCAAACACTTGACCCTTCAGGACGCGCGCCGTTGTAAAAAGTACAACACTGCCAAAAAAAAACCTCGCTCGTCGTATACAGCGCGAGCGCGGTGCAGTTTCAGCTCCTTGATGGCGCGCATCCTGAAAGGTTAATCTGGATTGCCGAGAACTCAGCATTTTCTCAAACTTTCGCCGAGATTCGCACAGCAAATTTACCGGCAAACAACAACTTTAACGAGACCTCAGCATCTTTGACAGTTCATTACTACGATTCGGCAACTGCTTAGCTGAGAATCAGCTAACAAACGTAATTTTTACGGAGATATCAGTTTTTGAGTTTACTGAGCAGTGGCTGTGCGCGAAAAGCCGTGTCCGCTAATATTTTTAAGTACGCAGTTTACCTGACGCAATTTCTGCTAAAACCTTGTAGTGATAGAAATTCCAGTTGAAGGATGTACTTCAACATGTGGAATTTGCAGCATCTTATCAAAATCAGCTTACCGGAAATATCTGCTAGCGTAAGTAATTCGTTAGGGTTCATCGAGATGCCTGGCCGTCCCTTCTTTTCAACTATGTATCAATTTGCTTTTCAGAGCTCAGTTTAGTGTTCTGTGAGCGCTCCTTTTGAGAGAGACAAATGAGAGGCCTTCTACCCCTAGTTCCCCAAATTAGTCAAATCTGCATGTATAATAGGACGTCCCTATTTTTGCAAAAGCTGGAAATATTAAAAGTTCAATGTTGCGAAACGGTCGCTTTAGCTAAACAATCATCATGTCAAAATTTGAAGTCCGTATCCGTATTTGAAGTCCGTAGGCTAAGTGATCCCCCACACGGGGCCTAAAGTTCTCAAAAATTGTATGGGATCAGAAAAATCATGATTTTTTTTCGACAAAAAATACACTATTCTACTAAAATCGGTGTGCTCAGAATTGCGATATCTCTTTTTGTTTTTGAGTTATCGGATAAAATATGGCAGGTTTCCTTAGGGATTCAAAAAAAAAATGGTCAAAATGTTTTTTTTTTTGCCCTTTAGGGTTCTGGGGACCACTTAGCCTTGAGATACGGACTTCAAATTTTGACATGATGGTTGTTTATCGTGTTGCAATATTGAACTTTTAACATTTCCAACTTTTGCAAAAATAGGGACGGCCTAATGTACACCCCCCGCTCCATTCCATCGGGATAAAAGCGACGACGGCTAGCCGTCGCATTGAGTAAGACCTGACAAAAAAGACGACGACGACATGACTCTACTATAGTTCAAGCCCATGGCTTTGCATTGTTACCATTCGGCTCACTAACTTCCCGGTGGATAATTATTGCCTTTGGACACGGTTACCAACAGACCAGACCCCTACGAGCCACTCCAGTTTAATCCATCAGAAGAGATCGCAGGGGGTTGTTCACTACAAAGCAATGCAAAAGAAACACGTGTTTCTGCTTGTTGCTATTATATTGGCTGGGTTCATTCCCGGTGTTTACTCACACGCCCTGCGCGCGGTGTTACTATGCCACGGTGTGGCCCCTGCATGTCGAAGTCCGTCGTCCGCGTCCATGTCAAAGAGTGAAAGCGCCATAATTCATAAATTGCGACGGACGACTATGACGTATCGCGAGTTGACGACGCGACGGCTTGGAAGCCAATATAAATTTAGTCCGTGGTTATCATCGTGCCAGTGCTCGGGGGTAACCGAACGATAGTAAGTTGTTCGATGTGGTTTAGATATAGATTTATTATTTGCCCGGGGCGTGAAACTTGTTACGAGACAGTAGCAATGATAGTTATTGAGTTAGTTTGATGTTTGAATAATAGATAGGGTAAAGATATTAATATCCGAGTAGGGGGCCGTTAATAAACCACGTACGACAAAATTTAGCCTTCTTAGGCTCCGAAGGGGGCGTCGTAGAATTTGGATGAACTCCCCCTTCCCCCTTAAAGTTTACGAGATTCATGAAAGTACTAAATTCTTAAAATATGCCGCATCATGATGTAATTTTTATGACGTAAGCGATCATAAATATTTGTTATCCTTTTTTATGAAAAATGTTGTGATTACCAAAGGTACTGTTCAGTGGAGCCTTGTAGCCATGCGGCTAGGGTCATCCAGCTTCTAATCACACCATGCTATGGGGTGAGGGTTCCATTCCCGATCCAGGCGATGAAGCATTTCGTGAGAATAGTTTCTTCACCGTATCCACTGGTGCATGCTCCGTGTGTTCCTTGTCTAGTATTAAGTTTCGTTCAGTCTGTACAGAACACGGTGTCCGTGTTTTTTTACCATAAGTACATCATGGAACCACGACGACTCAGCGTAAAACCATAAAGCAGAGTCATGAAATCATGCAAACCGTTCAATTATCATTACTAAGTCAAGTACACTCGAGGAGGTTATAAACACTATCATAAAGCCAAAATAAAATCATCTTAGCTTTAAAAACGTGTCGAAAGCAAAAAAAATGCTTAGCCAGAGTTGTGCAATTTCAGGATGGTTTATGTTGAATAAAACTCGCTCTAACCCTCACATCAAAAGATAAACACAGTCTATCAAAACAGAATTAGCTCACGCCATAGCAACACAAGCTAACCCTCGTTCAAGAAGGAATCAACTACTACATCCAACAGTAGCGACCGTCTGAAGCACGGAGCTGGAACTAGATGAATTTTGTTCTACGCTTCACATTCATATTCATATGGCGTAATATGTTTGTATTTGTTGCGCTATGCAATACTACATAATGAATTGACCTTTATCTTGATCGTACTGTAATGACAGTCATCTAGCAGTGAGTGATAAAACTCTGCGTCTGGACGACTGGTAACGTGCGTTGGGATGCCCAGGAGATTAGAAAACGAAGAGCATGATGAGAGCTTTTAACTACAGTCACTATATAGGGTATTGGGAACAATGAATTGTGGCGCTCGTTTTCGAATTGGATGAATTTGGGAGCGTAAGATTCCTTATGGCACTCACACCCTATGTTTTTCTTTAATTTTAAAAAGTATAATTACATATTTCAAAACTCTGAACTTAGAATGAAAAGTTGAAGCAAGAAAATTTGAAATTACAGAATACTGAATCACAAAAAGCTGAAAATATTGAAAGGTAGAAATGACAGAAGGCTGAAAAGTAATTCGACTAGCTTTCAATGGGCGTCAACTCAAAAGCAGTCCACGACACTAAGAAGTACATTCAATACTATACTGGTCGTCTCGTGACACTCTTTCTTAAAAGAATAGCAAATGTTTCAAAAAGGGGAAAATCGCCGATAATATCGTTCGCAGCGATGATTTTTGTAATTTTTGCCTCGCGTAACAATTGAGATCGTTACACAGGTAGGAACTACCAAACTTCCAAAATGAGTCATGATTTAGCGATAAATGTGTTTGTTTGTGTTATGAAAAAACACCATAAAATGCGGAACGATATCATAACTCGTTTTGCCGTAACGGTAGCATAACCTTGACGTTATGTTTTCCAAATTTAGAAAAATAAAAGATAAATTGTTGCATGAAATGAAATCATGCCGCATATACTCTTAATCATAACAAAAAATTTTGAAATCATAAGACTTATTCATGAAGCTAGTATTTATCATTTATGATTTCGATTTCATAGGCAAAAAGTTAAAAATAAGTCATAGGGTCTTGTACCATTTGGGCAGGTGTACCTATTTTGGGCACTTGCTGCTATAACTAAGTCAATTTCAAACCGATTGATTTGGAATTTTGTAAAGAGTTTGGCACGTACAGTATCTGACTCTGTACAAAAATTCAAATCAATCGGTTTGCAATTTACTTAGTTATAGCGGCAAGTGCCCAAAATAGGTACACCTGCCCAAATGGTACAAGACCCTATTTGTTTTTTTCTTTATGATTTTGGTTCCTCCCATTGGCAAAAATAGAAAATTGAGTCATAATATCATGCCGCATGTACTCAAGAATAATGTCAAAAATTGTGAAACCATTAGCTTTATTTATGAAATTTGTGCTTATCGTTTATGATTTCTAACTTATGTTTTTTTTTTAATTTATGATATTAATCGCTTCTAGTCCCATTTATTTTTTGATTACTCTTGACTCCGATCACTCTATTAATGTTCAATGGAGCAATTGGAATTCAGATCCACAAAATAGTGATTGAAAAATTAAGTGTCGTCATGGTAGATGAATAAAACATCTCTTCAGTAGCACACATGAGCATGAGCATGAGCATGAGCATAGATGACCGCACAATTCGTAGTTGCTACTCCGTGATTGACCAGAACAATCGAAATTGCACAAGGAACCAATGAATAGGGCTTAGGACTAGCTTACTATTCTCAATGTACACAGGTCGAGAGCTCTCAACTTCAATAACGGCGCCGGCCACGTCCTTACGGTCATCGAGGATGGGAGGGAATGTTAGTAAGACAAACGTTGTTATAAAGACCGCGAATCGCTGCATCTCCACGTTTGTCTCAGGAAGGATTTTTTTGTTAGTAGGGTAAGGTACATTGTCAGTCCGGGAGTCACCTGTGGTTGGTGATATGATTTGACAATGGATCAATATACACAAACCGCCGTTAACAACCGACCACTTTTCGACGCAAAAACTAGCCAAAATGAAAATTCTATCGCGCGTCTCCACTCCACTAGGGAGCAGAAACCTTTAGTCTATTCCACACAGAAATACACTGAACGCGACTCACTTGTCGGCGCTCGGATTTTTTTTCGACCGGCGAGCCCGAACTAACACTTTTCACTCTTTTGTGTAAATGCAAAAAATGAAAGAAAATATCTATTATCAACTAAAAGTGTATTGGGAACTAGCGCGACGGGAAGCAAAAAATTCGGAACCGACTCGATCCACGACCACGACGCGTCCACCGCACACTTACCGCCGTCGAAATACTCACTTCAGAATACAAAATGGAAAAATCGAACCACCAAAGCAAACGCGCGCGAACTGGCACCCGGACGAAATTCTACTACACACTGATGCACGCTGGGTCCGCCGCCGTCGAAATGCTCATTTCGGAATAGAAAATGAAAAAAAAATCAAAAAATCAGAAACATCCCGAGTAGCCCACATGCTCTACAAAAGTATATGCAACTCTTGTATGACTGAATTTAGTCATATTAGATTTACATATGCTTTTCTAGAACATGTGTGCTACTAGGGATTGATCATTAGCCTGGTACACGGTTTATATGGGAAAATACAAAAAATGGGAAAACTCTAACTCCTGTATACTTTTTAAGTTCCTCTTTGGTCCTATATCGACTGTGCAAAATTTCAGATCGATCGGAAAAACTATATTTTAGCGCCCGCCATTCTTAGTTTTTCATACGATTTACTATGGGGAAATTTTACATCTGCAAAGAAAAATCGCTAGGAGTCACCCCTAGATCCCAAAAAATAAGTCGATGAATGATTTCTGTAGAAAACTTCACGAGGAATCAGACCTCCGAAGACCGCAAACCGATGCGACGTTTGTGGAAAAAGTTATTAAGCCTCACCCGATTGATAAAATGACGAGATTTTATTATTTATTGTTATTCCTTACATGTTAAACAGCATTGGCATGCCATTCGGTTTTCAGTTAATAACTTTTTCCACATGCCTTAGATCGCTTTGCGGTCTTCGGAGAGTTGGTTCCTCGTAAAATTTCCAACAGAAATCATTCATCGATTAATTTTTAGGAGTTAAGGGGCAACCTGTGGCGATTTTTCTTTGAAAAAGTGATTTTCCCCATAGTAAATCGTATGAAAACTTAAAATGGCTGGCGCTAAAATATAGTTTCTCCGATCGAGCTGAAATTTTGCACAGTTGATATGGGACCAAAAAGGAACTCAAAAAGTGTACAGGAGTAAAATGTCTTTCGGTGTCCCACTCTATTGATCATGCATACAAAAAAAGAAGCAGAATTTGCCCAGTAGGGTTTTTTTTACACTAGGGTTCTGAAAACTGAACACCGCAAACATATCTATCTATCTATATATATATAAAAATGCAGTGGCATACGTGGGACCGCGCATAACTTGCGAACGGATGGTCCGATGTGGGTCGTCTGAGTTTTGTTCTGTTAGTTTTCACCCAAGGAAGGTTTCGGTCTTTCGGAGACAAAAACCATGGGGAAATCAAGAGTTTTTGGGAATCGGGTTTTCATACATTTTGAACGGGGACTTGGACTTGGTTAGGGACTTGATACGTCAAAAAACGCAGTAGGCAAGACAAACTTTGCCGGGGTCAGCTAGTTTTTAATAATTAGTTGTAAAAAGTTGTCAGATAATAATTAGGAGTTATAAGATAATTACGTTTTTTAAACCGAAAGAATACTTTGTTGTTATACCGAAACACCGCCGAACAGAATGGGCAAGAAAAAAATAATAATAATGGCATCACAGGTTTGGGTTTATGTAACGAGTAGAAATCTCGTATTCAATTGGGTTTTTAAATTAAGAAAAAATGTATCGATTTTTTGATTTTATACGAAAGAGCACCTTTTACTGAGCCACCATGATTTTTTTCAGACTTTTAGAACTTTATCTTGGTACCTAAAATCAATTTCAAAGAGATTTTTTGAAATCACCTTTTGACAGCTGAGTAACTGTTTGACAGCTCCACCCAGTACAAAATGCGACGAGGGGTGATTCGACAAATCGCTCCCATACAAACTATAAATTGATTTTTAAATAGGTTCCCGGTCACCAAAATTCATGAAAATTTGGATTTCGGCTCAGTTTTGCATGCAGATTCAGAATATGGAATTATCTCAACACCGCTAAAGAAGCCAATTGTTTTGATACTTAATATTATGACGCTGCTTTATGACGGGCTTGGTGGTCTAGTGGCTACCGCTTCTGATTCGTATGCAGAAGGTCATGGGTTCAATCCCTGGCCCGTCCTTTTCATACTACTTTGTATCTTTCTATCCACTTTCTCTCGCTCTCTCTTCTCTACATATACAGCTCATGTATATTCATATGTTCATAGCCATCGTTAGAACCAGAAACGAATTGAAAAAAAAGGCGTTTTTCTCCCTTCCAACTTCCACTCACAGCACAGTGTATATATAACGCCTATAAGTTATGCAACCAAAGCGTGCTGTGCCGCTTGACCTTATTCATCCACACAATCTATCACGAACACTATAAAATAACCCCTTTCCATGGATCGCATCACCGACCCAACGGTGTCTCCCAGATCTCCCATCCTTTCCGTCTAACAAATACCCCAGTCCGTGCTGGTTGTGGGGACGCAGAGTGCTCTCGGTCTCTAGTAACAACAACCAGTACACTCTAACATTCCTTTCCCTTCCCAACTGACTATAAGGACGTGGCCGGCGCCGTTATTGATCCAAAATGTATGAGCTGCTTAAATTGCACTTTGAGAATAAGTGGAGTGTCCCAGCCCTTATTCATTTGGATCTCAGTGCAATTGGCACCAGCTCAGATCATTCACGGAGGAGCAACCATTGATATGTATAGTCAGATTTGATCGATCGTTTTTTTAATATTATGACGCTGCTTTATGGTTTTATGACTCTTCAGCGTTATTTCATGACTCAGAGTCACGATGTTCGAAAAATAAAAGTAAGAATTGGTTTGTCATGAGGTCATAATATTACAAACAGTTCCAGAGTTTGAAGCATTAAAAATATCATTTTTCTCAAGGAATTCGTGTTTTATCAGTTACATAGTTTTAAGCTGATGAACGTTTTTCGAAACGACTCGTGTGAATTTGCTCTGAAATGGCTATTATAGTGAATATGATAAGTAAAAACGGATAGAGAATCAGAACAGCTTGCTAAAGCTTTTGCTTGATACCTGTTGATAGTAGTTGTAGGTATTGAACAAACTGTGTCGTGTGTTTTCAAAAATCCATTGGGCTTACCTGTGATAGAAAAGAAGACATAACATGTAATTAATCATAGTGAACATATGAGCTTATTAAAAAACAGTTTTATGAATATGCAACATGCAATTGAAGAAATTCATTCTTTATCAATAACGGCGCCGGCCAAGTCCTTACACAGTCAGTTGGGAAGGAAAATAAATGTTAGAGTGTGGTGGTTGTTACTACTAGAGACCGAGAGCACTCTGCATTTCCACAATCACCACGAAAAGGGTATATGTTAGTGTGGTACGCTGTGATATTTAGGTCGGTGATGCGATTCATGGATAGAGGACCCAAAAAAAGTTAAAATCCCCGATAATAAACAAACAAACGATGTAGTTATTTTTTTTGTAGAGGGTTCACACATTGGTGCGAAGATGCCAGTCGTAAGGTAATGTACAGGGGATAGACAAAATGATCGGGACAGGCAAAATTTTCACTTTTCAAAAAATGTTCAACTAGCTGTAACTTTTCGAAAAGTGCATCGAATATTCTCAAATTTTTACTGTGAGTTCATCAACTAGTTGTGTATCAGTGGTCCAAAATTGGAAATGATCGGGCCATTTTCCACTAAGTTATAAAGATTCTTGAAAATGGTAAAATTATCCGATAGCCAACTTTGAGCTGTTATATCTCCGGATTTATTAAACCGAATGCAATGAAATTTTGACCATTTATGACTTATATAATGAACTCTGGAAAATACTTGACTTAACGTAAATTTTTTAACAAGAGAAAAATTTATAGCGATTTTATTTTCTTCACGATTTTTTAGCAAATTGGTCTATTTTTTAATATGTATTCCGTTGCTTTTCCAATTTATCGGCGGCTATGTTGTTACTTTATTTCAAAATACATTTATATATGAGTCAATTAGTGGGAAATTAAATGAACTATAATTTGCATCTTGAATTTTGAAACGATGTTGTAGTTTTGGATAATTTGGCGTTTTATTATAAAAATAATGCAATCGTTATAATTTTCTTCCGTGTTAAAATTTTTAAGTTAAGTCAACGGTTTTTCATAGCTCATTATATAAGACATAAATGGTCAAAATTTTATTGAATTCTGTTCTTTGAATCCGGAGATACATATAACAGCTTAAAGTTGGCTATCGAATAATTTTACCTTTTCCAAGAATCTTTACAACTTCGTGGAGAAAAGCCCGATCTTTTCCAAAATTGGACTACTGATATACAGGTCGGACTCGATTATCCGGAGTGAGGTTCTGATGCTTCTCAAACATATATCTGGAGAACGGAATGCTCTACAAAGCTGAAATTTTGACGTTTTGTTAAGTCAACCTTGATTAGTGATCAGTCAAAATTTCAGCTTTTACAGCATTTCGTTTGCGAGATATTAATGTGGGTAGCGCCAGAACCCGACTCCGGATAATCGAGTCCGACCTGTACAACTAGTTGATGAACTCACAGTAAAAATTTGAGCATCTTCGATGCACTTTTCGAAAAGTTACAGCTAGTTGAACATTTTTTGGAAAGTGAAAATTTTGCCTGTCCCGATCATTTTGTCTATCCCCTGTAGATTGTGTGTTGATTACTTAGAAGGTGATGCGGCAAAGTTCGCTGGTTGCATAATCTGCAGGCGTTTTATGATATGTTACCAATGTGCTGAAGAAGTTGGACCGAAGGGAAACGACTTTTTCAGCCCGTTTCAGGTTTGCGGTTCTAGCGATGGCTATGAACATATGAATACACATAAGTTGTATGTTTTGAGAAGTTTTTTTTAAATTTTTAACTTAAGATAATTCTACACTTCGTAGAGAAGGAGAAAGTAAATATAAAGCTACTGAGTAGATGAAAAGGGACAGGCTTGGGATTGAACCCCGGAGCTTTTGCATACGAATCAGAAGCTTCAGCCATGAGACCACCAAGGCCGTTAATTTATAATAAAAAGAAGGAAAAGGTTCAATTACAATTTATGAGGCTTTCAGAGCTTTTTTTTCTATTACTTTTATTATCTCAACTTTTCTGGAAGTTCTGGTACAACATAACAAAATTATAAGGACCCTGCGTTAAATCTTGGTTTATGAATACCTTTGAATCGTCACTAACTCTAACCGTAAATATCAAACACTAATTTTCTGTAAGAATTATCGTATTAAAGCTTAATCTTGCTTCAAAGATTATTAGAAAAAAATAAACCATTCACATCTCTACAATTTTTAAATTTCTTTTAAAGTTGAATCTATTGCAATCACCTGCAATGCTCAGAAAAGTTGTGCAAAAACAAAATTTTTCGAATTTCAATTTTTAATCTGTCGACTAGTATGGAATGTGACCTGTAACCTGTGGCTCGCGACCATAAACGTTTGAACACGCCTGCCCTGTTAAATTGATCTTTTAATCGTAATCTCCCACTATTAGAAATTCGTTCTGCTCAAACGCAATACTCATTGCTACCAAGAGAATCAATCTTTTGAACTTTCAAAGCATTGTAAGCTTGCCAAGTCTAGTCTACAAGTCGTGCCCTAGCGACCACCCCACGACGACGACGACGACGACCAATCAGTAATGTGCGGAACGAAAGTTCAAAGACTCGCTAATTGCGAACTGCGAGTTGACTTTCTAAAACACTCCGGCGACGACGAGACGAACCAAGGAAAAAAAATGTGCGAATCACCACACGATGGTAGCAAGGGGCACTAGTAGCGAAGGAAAATCGATGATGCGGTCATCTTCAGCCAGCAGCGCTAGTGTGAAGGTAATAATAAAACGCGTACGTGAGTATTCAGATGAAAGTCCCAAACCGGCTGACGGTCACCACACATAAGAAAGAAAGATGCATTCAGAAGCAGTGTGCTTCATATGAGCGAAGTGGAGTCATGGTCTTCTTCTCATGGACGGACGTAGAAAAGCTGATGGGCGGAGAACCGGGCGGTGGCTTGGCCACCGGCTAACTTAGGGGGCTGGAACCCGGTGGGTGCATTGACATTGACGACTGACCGGCTTGGCTAGATTATTACGAACTTAGCGAGGAAGTGGAATGAATTCTTTGTGCCATCGGTTTCTGGGGACAATGGATGGCCGCGAGCAAATTAGAAATGGTTTATTGTGTTGGAATGGTGACTGGTCAGACGGCGAGAGGACAATGAATGCGGAATGGTACATTAGTAATCCGTGACGTTCTTCCGGATTTGTAAGGCAAATGCGATTTCAATCGATGGATTGCGTGTAACGAGTCAATCATGGAGCCTTAGCTCAGGCGATAACGCAGAGCTAGAGAGCAAGACAATGCTTAAGGTGTTTGGATTGACGTCGCAGTCTTTTCTCTTTACTGCTCCAGTGCAATATGCATACGCATGTAACTTTATTTGCACACAAAACTCCTGTTTATTTTAGGTAAAATAAGCTTGAGTTTGATTGATCGTCAACAGTATCACATATCAGCAACGCAACATGAAACATACTGGATTGGGACGAACAGATACCTTCAGTGTGCGAAAGTTAGTGATATTCTACTTCTTAAGGCAAGAATGACGCTTGTTACGTCAAATGCTTACCAAAGTGGCAAGAAAAAAAGTAGTGATGATGCAATCGCTCGCCCACTGCAAACCATGTATGAATTCAAAATGTTGATGGCTACGTCGTAAATTATTTGTGAATTTTTACTATGACCAATTCTTCAATTTTGTTTTTGACGAGCCCGAAAATCTAAACAAAAATAGCTTCTTAAGTAATTTTACACCAGCTGAAAGCTTATTTGTACAGGGACCTTAACAATTTACAGCAATGAATTGAAAAGTTCGAATGTACCCCCGCAACAGTTACGCTACTTCCAATAGCTTTCTAACAAAAAAAGAACACATAAACCGCAATCATCAAAGCCAGTGGAACCAATTTGAATTTTAATCGATTTTTATCCAATTGTACCGCAATTAAGCCACTCCACTACTGACTAATAGGCTTTGTTTTATTACCACTTCATAGTCATCAAACCATCCCACAAAAGTACGCCCTTTTCGTTCGCGTTTAATTCGTTTGGTTCGCAAAACTAGCCGGTCTCGGTAGTTGCTATGGCGGCGGTGACGCGACGTTGTTAGCCAGGTAATGGCAGTGATATGTACCACAAACGGCCAACCAACCAACCAACCAACATCCGGGGACCGGATTAACTCGTTCGGATTTAGCGGATTTTTTTTTTCGAGTGTGCTGTTACCGTGTTCTCATTTTTACATCCAATGAGCTGGCTGGCCGTAAAAGCATTTTGCGTATGCTTTTTCTCGACCACACGGTAAGCTTAAGCCAGCACACACATAATCCATTATTATTTTACTACTGGTTGGTTACCAACAACGGATGGTGGCGATGGCAGTCGATAGCAACTTTTTGTAGGAGTAGGCTGCTTTTGCTCAGTAATGTTGTAATAGGTTGTAATGGTTGGACGGATGTAACTGAAATAGATTGCTTTTCACAGGGGACAATAACCTGTACATTCTTTTTGTCAATGAAATGTGAATAAAGTTGTGCAGCAAACGTTGGTAGCATGAAAAATTTTCCTTTGACTTCTCTGGAAGGGTGGTATATATTACTAAAGGATTTTTTGACAGAATTTCTAAACAAATTGGGAGAAAATCAAAAGTTAGCATAGCATAGCATAGCCGACCGTACACATCCTGGGGTGGCTGTCGATAGAGATGTTTAATGCGCCAGAAAAGTTGCCTGGGATTTGACAAACCTTTCATTTAACGAACTCTCAACACCTGGCCAGGTCCTTACGATCAGCGGGGATGGGGAGGAAATGTTGATTAGATATCTACTCAGAACATGTCCAAGAACTTGGGCCACTTCATAGATATCTGGAGTTGGAAGTTGGGTGGGATTTAATGGGATGCTTTCCTTGGCGAAAAAGCGTATGATGAGTTATTATAAATATTCAATTATGTAATATCATTTACCTTATTACCGCTGAAAGAGTAAATATTAGTAACGAATATAGAGGTTATTTATTGATGATTATATTTTTAAATAACTTAAGTACTCTTGAAATAAATTTGCATTCACTGGAGAAAAAATGATTGCAGGTTTTGGACAGGCATCAACGGTTATTGTTTTACACAAGAATGCATAAAAAAGATTGATCGTAGATCTTACGTAGTAACGAATTATTGTGAAACGATCTATCTGCGTTATTGGATATGCCAAGGCATAATAATACAGAAAAATGCCATTGCAAAAAGTCGTCCAAAAGAGATAAATCGGGTCAATCTCACCACAAGCTGCTAACGCTGCATCGTCATCTGAGTGCTACCATAGACTAATTTCAAGACCTCGATGTACGATTTACTTGGAACAACTCTCAACGTACAGGAATAAACACCGAAATTCACATTGGTTCTACTGCTGACAGTCGTATCTTCACATCCAATAACTGAAACTCGATACAAATATGCCAGCGGAACTGATTCTTTTTCACCTAATCGAATATTAGTAGGTCAATGAGTTGTAAATCTGCGTCAGCCGCTTATCACCAACATGCCAGCGGAATTCACAATTGAAGTAAATTGGG
This sequence comes from Aedes albopictus, assembly GCF_035046485.1. Taxonomy (NCBI): domain Eukaryota; kingdom Metazoa; phylum Arthropoda; class Insecta; order Diptera; family Culicidae; genus Aedes; species Aedes albopictus. The sequence goes on along the minus strand of NC_085138.1, from coordinate 78,396,156 downwards.
AGACAATCAAAAGTTCCATGAAAAATTCTGTTGATATATCAACAAGAATATATTTTCCTCATCTGTAGAGCCTTTTAACCACTGCGTCCATTATTTAGGAATATTGTGGTATGACTCATATTTAATTTGGTGCTAGTCAAATATCCTGTCACAATTGAGCTGTGATGGACAATGGTTGATGTAACAACTTATTATTATTATTATTTTTTTTTTCATAGTGATTACGGCGGTAGCACACTGTGCTTATGTTCTAACACCGCACCCTTTCCCTACGTTTGCTTCTATGAGCCTCTATTTTTGTTTCAACACACAGAAGTACGTAGGCGTGCGTGGCCCAAGTCGACACTGTTTTGGCCTGCGTTGAACAAAAATAGTTTTAATAAAAGTTTCCCCTTGTTTCTTTTTGTCAATTGTTTTTTTTTTTTGGAGTATGGTCCATGTATTTAGTTAGGTTCTTGTCAGTTATTCGAAGTAGATCTCCAATATGTAGTCAATAAGTCAATTAAGTCATTCTGATCTGTTCTATCATAGCAGCTTTAGTCTTTGCTTTATTGAAGTGTGGTTTTATTGGAAATATGCTGAATATCGTTATTAAAAAGAGACGTCTGGAACTGTGTCCTGCTAGTTGTTCCGTCATGCACATACGTCATGTCTTAATAATGCCTAGGAGATTAACGAAAACACGTGTGTTCGGTCAGATGTCCATTGCGTAGAAAATCAAGGAAAATAGGTTTCTTTATTGTCAGTTGTTATGTAAGCCTCGCTTGAAGCACTTCCCGTGAGAACCCTGTCATCTGTACACCAACTAATCCGTATCTTCGTACACAGCTAAATACTATACTGTCAACCGGCGAAAAGCCTATGGGTAAATATTAAAAAAATGAATAATAATGCTGTCTAGCGCGTTGTTTTCTATCGGCCACTATTTTAGTCTAGTCCCAACTGCAAGCTTTTTTCCAATCTTATCGTCAATTGTCTTCTAGATACCCCACGCAATTGATGAGTAGTGAGTTCAATGCAGAGATCCCCCCCTCACACTCCCAAATTGTGGTAGGCCCTCGCTAAACCTGCAAACCAGACCCACCCCCAGCCAAAAGTTCTAGCAGATGTGGACAAACCGGTGCTCAACGTGCACTCCCATCGTGGCAACATCAAATATGTGGACTGTACAACAATACTAGTTTTAATGAAATGAATACTAAGAATTTAGGCCGACACTCGAAGTGACGAACTTTACAGTGCTAGTTGAGTAAATACACGAAAGATGGGTAACAACAAATGTGCACAAACAGATGCATAACAATATGCATGTAAAAAAAAGGCCGCAACTATCCATGGTGAATTTAAAATAATGACAACGTAAATATAATGGAACAGACTCACCGAATTTAGCTCCAAAATGCCCCCTAGACGATGGTATTGTTCACTCTATGTAGCCACGCGTTGTAGAAAATGAACCTGAAATGACAAGAAGACAGTGGGCCGCCAAACTCCACAAAATGGCGGCCCGCAAATTTTAGTATTCTGTTTATAGCATTGTTGAGCATCATAGAGAGCATAATTTATATTCAGTTTTAAATATAGTTTCTTGTTACTATGCTAAGAAATAGAGAGATTCAAAAGTTTTTTTTCTACCTGCACCAGCGAACTTCTTGAGTGAACAGCATTCAACATCTAAAATTTAGATTCTAAATTGTTCATTCACTAATGCGATTTTCTTATCGCCCTGCCCTGTCTTAACTAGAAGATATAAGTAATGCAGAGACATCCCACATGCACTCTTGCATTACATAATAAGGTTGGACCCTGCTGCAATCAATGTCGTTATGCTATCCACTCCTGAGTTTATAGTTGCTATAAAAATAATTTCGAAGAAGTGAAAAAGAATAGTACGAATCAACTTGTTAATAAAATGCTGCTACTATTACTATTACTATTACTCTTACTACTACTACTACCTACTACTATTAATACTACTATCAAAAGTGCAATGAGTGATCGTTGGCTTCCCAGTCTTGTTAGTAGTTAGAGGGTTAGTATAGACTGGTAATCCCCCAGCACTGCGCGTAATCAACTGTTGTTAGATCATGCGACAGCGATTAAGCGTATGCTGGAGGCATGACAAATCAAGCGTTTAAATTAAAGTCAATAAAGCAATGGTATGATTATTCAGATTCTATTTTAGTTTAATTTTGTAAAGAAATGTTTTAATTCAAAACCTAGTTACTTTCAAATACTATTCCATTTACTATTTCACTAATTTTCGTTACTATATTTAATTTAGCTAATCTATAATTAAAAAAGACTAAAATTGAAATTATTTAAACACATTTTCACTATATGACGACGCTTGATAAGCCATCGTCAAACCCATCACTCTTGGACAGGGAACTTATTATTATTATTATTTATTTATTAAAGAGGTATTAACAAGGAGTCATTCGCCTCCGGCGATGTAACAACTGATCCCAACTAGGCACAACTTGTTTTATAAAGTTTATTACCCTGGGATTACTTCTACAAATTTTCAAGGGCTCTAGAAACTCTTTACAAAATATCACCAATCTGTATTGGTACAGCCCTCCGCAGTTGCAAAGTAAATGCTCGGCATTTCGTTTTCCGTTTGACAGAAACGACATTCGGAGGATTGGATTTTTCCAATCTTACTTAGATGATAATTACTCGGGCAGTGGCCAGTCACCAGACCAGTAATTACCCTGAGATCTCTTTTGTTTAGATTCAGTATGGACCTGGCTTTTTCTGCACTGGGTTTTATGAACCTTTTTGCTTGCTTGTATGTATCCGTGGCATTCCAATTAGATTCTACCGTGGACATTTCCCAAATTTTTAGTTTCATCCGAACTCCACAAAAAGGTTCAGGGCATACACAGCTTGATGCCGCACCCTGTCTAGCTAAATGGTCGGCGTTTCCATTTCCCAGAATTCCACAATGACCGGGTACCCAGTATAAAGTTACCTCGTTCCTACTGGCCAATTGCTTCAGAGAAATAATGCATTCCCACACTAGCTTTGATTGACGCGCATTTAGAGCCTGACTGTCCGAAAAAATACAGATCTTGGCAAACCTATAATTACTTTTCAGACAAATGTTGGCACACTCTAGAATGGCTTGAACTTCCGCTTGAAATACAGTGGGGCTGCATCCCATTGGTATAGCCTTACTGATACCGGGGCCAAAAACACCAGCTCCAGTATTTTCCCCCATCTTGGACCCATCAGTATAAAATACAATAGAACCTGCTGGACGTAAACTTGGCCCACCAGCATCCCAAACATAACGACATGGTTTCACCACTTTGAAGGTAACATCATAGTTGGTCTTCGTTATCATCCAATCTTCTACTGTTTGTATGTTCATGTTTAATTTGAAGTCTTTGATGATCCTCAAATGTCCAACAAGATCCCCGTCTAGGACTTTATTGTAATGTATAAACTGCAGGGCACTTTTTGCCGCTTGTAGTTTAACTAATTGATGCAATGGCAGTATATTAAGAAGGGCATCCAAAGCAACTGATGGAGTGCTTTTCATTGCTCCTGTCATAGATATACAAGCAAGTCTTTGTAGCTTATTTAGCTTCTTTTGACAGGTTACCTAATTTGTTTTGGGCCACCAAACAAGTGAAGCATAACTAATCTTAGGCCGGACTATTGCAGCGTAGATCCAGTGAATCATGTTAGGTCTAAGACCCCAGGTTTTTCCTAAGGCTTTGCTGCAGACCAAAAGGGCATTGGTACCCTTGGTTAAAACATTATTTAAATGAGAATAACAATTCAGTCTTTTGTCCAAAGTTACCCCAAGATGTTTACTTTTTTTTTGAGAACTGAATTTAAACTCCATCTAAAGAAGATTCAGTAAGATTTATTTTTAACCTTCTAGTAAAAGATACAATTACAGTTAACACAGGGTTTACGTTTAATCCCTCCTCTCGGCACCATTTGATGGTAACATTCCTTAAGGACAGCCCTTCACAGATCTTACTGATAGTTGCGCACCTCCAAGAACGGCGGAAGAGATCTCTCGATCTCTAAGCATCGATATTATCCATTCAAACATGCATTTATCCAAGCCCCTTGATTTCACTGCTGAACGCATTGAGCTGTGGGATGCGTTATCGAATGCTCCTTCAATGTCGAGAAAAGCAACCACGGCTATTTCCTTGGCTTGAAACGATTTCTCAATTTTGCTGACTAGCGACTGTAGCGTTGTTATAGTAGATTTGCCTGTTTAATAAGCAAATTGAAATTTGCTTAGAGGTATTTCTACTAAGCTGGTAGACTTGACAAAGTTATCAACTATTTTCTGCCATGGTCTTCAACAGAACACAAGAATTGATTTGATTGATTTGTCTTTATTAAAGAGACTTTCAGCCCTTGGCTGGTTCGTCTCTCGAACACACAAGAAGGGCTTATGGGTCTGAAAGCTTTTAGAGTTGTTTTGTCCCGTTTGCCAGCTTTTGGGATAAAAACAACACGAACCTTACGCCACGTTTTAGCTAAAGTAATACTGGCTCTGAATATTTCGATTAAGAGCGGAAAAATCGCCTCTTTTCCATCTCCATGTTGAAGTAAAGCTGGGAAAATTCCATCTATCCCGGCAGATTTGAAAGGTTGAAAAGAACTCAATGCCCATTCAACCCTCGACGGTGTGAAGATTTCACAAGCTTTTTGATATGGATTGGTCGACCACGCATGTCTTGCCTTATCTGAGTCCTGTTCTTCATCCAAATAAGGAATCGATCCTGGGAAGTGTGAGTTCTCATCATTACTTTCAATGTTTCAGAAGAATCAGCAGTAAAATGGCCATCTTTTTTCAGACTTCCAAGATCATTTGAATGGTCTTTCGAAAGGACTTTATGAAGCCTTGCAGCCGTAGGAGCGTTTATGTCTCCACATACCCGTCTCCAGTCCTTCCGTTTGGCTAGTCTCAATTCTCTGTTGTATGTTTATGCTGAACCCAATCAGATACAACTTTTGCTCTATTGAACAACCGTCTAGATTTCTTCCTCAGATCTGCCAGCTTATCATTCCACCAAGGGACATACCTGTTGGATGACCTCTGTCGGATTGGGCAGCTAGCACGATATGATGAAATCATTTTATCAATAATCTCATCAGAGGCATTTTCCAACTGTGAAACAGACAAGATCTGCTCACCGTTATATGAATTTCCATTCATTAAATAAAAGCTGTAGAGGTCCCAGTTAGTTTTCTTTGGGTTTCTATAGCTTTCAATTAAATTTGATCCGGCTTTATAATCGAACCTGATATGTTTGTGATGATCATAGGCAATTAGCGCTGCAAACAAAAGGCAACTTGCCACATAAAATACGATTACAGCATTGACTAAAGGACCAACAGCTATAACATATGGGCGGCGTTAAGTCAGACCGGACCATCTGTTTTTCAATGATTTCGACAAAATGTCCTGCAAACACTTGAAATTTTAAATCTATGGTATAATTTTCAGAAGTTCAGGTTTAGCGAACTCCTCAGCTTATCTTTACCTGCCCGAAAAATCGCGTAGTCCACTCTGCTGAACGCCGAGCATATGAGACCTCGGCATCCCGCCATGGGAAATTGTTATCCACTAGGGTAATGGGGCAATATTTATGTTGTGTGTTGTGTAAGTCCAAATGTGTTGATATAGTTTATTACGCATTTGTAGTATTGTACTTGTTGCGGCAAGGGTGGATGTGGTTTCGGACTTTTATGAGCAAACCCAATTCTTTGCTTTAATGTAATAAATTAAATTCTTTGCAATAAGCTAGGAATTCATTTCAATTGGTTTAGTTTAAGTTCATTCCACAGATATTTAAGAGTACTTACATCATTAGCAATCGAACTACTACAACAATGTTCGATGTAGTTTACATTTCGTATTTTTCCTGCATGTTTACGAATTTAGTTATTGAGTACAATGCATTTTAAGAAAATACTTACGAATTTAGTTAGAAACAAATTTAGGACTTAAATAAAATAATTGTAACGCGCACTGCGACTTGCATAAAATTTTACTATTTCATATTTTTACCTCTGTCACTAGTTCTAGATTCGCTATTTTAGCTAGGACATCTGCTTTGTATATTTCCTCACTACGACAATCTACCTAACAGCCCCCGCGATAGTATTGTTTCGGGTGATGCAGAACTACTCGATCCGGGTTGCTAACACTAAGATGTTCCATTTTATTGTGCATTTGTAGTACTTCAAAATATTTTTGTAATACACTTTCTAGTCTAGTCTAGTCTAAAGCCTGTATCCGCAATAATCGGGACACAGAAGTACGGCTGTAGCTCTGTAATGAATCGGTAAAATTGGCCAAATAGGGTGCCTGTACCAGTTATCGCACTACCTAAGAAAAACTATTTCTACAAAAATAAGAAGAAGACCGACGAATGTAAACAATAAGTCAAATGATTGATTTGTTTCAATACTTTACAGGAAAAATATAGAAACGGAGCCAAAACTACTTTTAGTATTTATTACGGCGTGTGCCAATGATAGGAACCCTGTACCAGTTATGGATACATTTGTTAATTCGGGTTCCACTTCGCACTATTTACATGCATTCCTTATGGGAGTTGCCATAACTGGTACACTATGGCGAAATAGGGTGCAAGGAGGCCGAAAAGTTAAGGAAAATGATTTATTTCTACCATAATTTGAGCAAATTGTGAAGTTTGAATGATTGCAATCATCTTTTGTGATCGTGATCTGTTGTTCACGATTTTTTTCTTGTTGATTTGTATCTTTAAAGGTTGAAAATCAACTATGGCGAATTTGAGGTACTATAGCCATAACTGGTACACTGAGCCTAATTGACTGAGAACTCTTTGGTGTATGTTTATTATTTGTGCCAAATTTCATAAAAATCGATGCATTACTTTTAACTGTGGATGAAAAACAAACAGACGTGGTTTTAAGCATTTTGTACAATCATGACCAATTTTCATTCGCATAGTAAATGGTTCTTTTACGCTACAGTTCAACGTTCTGTAATGATAATTATGAAATTTCGTTAGCAGTTATGATACTTATAGATACACTTTCTTGCAAAATTTCATCAACTTTTGTCAATTGATTCGAAAGCCACTGGTGTTGATAGGGGTGAGTGTTAGTGAAAATGTTTCGTGTTTTTCATGTGCGATGTTTGCCTATTCATAACTTTTGAATTTCTCTACCAAATTTAATGAAATTTTCACAGAAATTAGTTGGTTATGTGTATATTATGTCTGAAAAATTTGATGATTATTGGTAAAGTACTTTCAATAGTACAATCGAAACAATAAAGGGTGCTGACTAATTGCTGTCTGAGGGGCTAAAATCACGTTCAGTCCCAATACAGTGATAGACATTCGTTTAGCCGAGGCTAAAAAAATTTCAAAAAAGTGCCACGAAACTCATACAAAAGATTTTATGATAAAACTTTTTTATCGTAGTGATAGTATATCTAGTACTGTTTTATAAAAAATGTGATACATCACACTTACATATACACTGAAACAAAAACGAGGGTAAAAACCCTTCAAATGTCATTTTTTGCCTAGACATTCGTTTAGCCGAATTTTTAGAATTCCATAATAAAAAACTATCAAATTTCGAAAAATATCCAACAAAGTCATTTTGTATGGTGATCTGCATTATAGATCGACTTGTAAATCATGAATTATATCGTTTTTGGAAGTGTTGCCATATTAATTTTGCATGCATCTTATATAAATATGTCATAATATTTTAAATGTTTCTCAATTGAGATTTGATGTAGTTATTTTTATCGGAAGTGTTTCAAAAGAATCTAATGAGAGTTTCATGACCAAAGCAGGTTGAAATTTTGCGAAAAACAACGTTTTTAACAGAAAAAAATAACACAAACCATCAAAAAATCACGTATTTAAGTATTGTTTTGATGAAATATGATGGTTTCACTTGCATAAATCACAGCGTTTACTACTATTACGTCTTCTACTAGCTCCCAATATCTTCCAGACTGTATTCTGGCTGAAATAATATACATTGGACGGCTCATATTTCGAGAAATGGCACCGAAAGTATTCAAATTTCTAGCATGAACTACTTGTTTCATAATTTAGACATTTTTTTCAAATAAATCATGTTAAAAATGAATGTGGTTCCCAACTAAGACTCATTTATAATATATTTCTTCAGATTGAATGAAATAAGCCAATTATTTAACCAAATTTTGCATTTTTGTATGAGCATCTGCTTTTGAATAAACAGGGTATACAAAATCTGACACTTCTTGCAGTTCTTTCACTTTGCAGTCTTCTAACTCATTTAGTAATGGTAGTATCAAACAGGTATACTCCACAAGTATTAGGGCACGTATTTATTTCAATGCAGAACTATTTATTTTAGCTTTTATCAATCCCATTTTAAAGTTTAACCAACCTAAAACCAATATACTTATTTTTTTCATGACATTTTATGCAATAATTTGAACATTTCTGACAATAATTCTGTGCCATATTTTCAAAACTGCTAATCTAGCTTACGTTTGAGTGTTTACAGAAATCAGTTTTCTCAAATAAATTTGTTTATCGTCGCTTCTCCTTATCGGGACATTTTTTTATAATATTTATCTGAATTTCACAAATAAATAAACTTTCAAGGTCAAATATCTTGCTAACACGTCATAAACTAAATGCCTTGGAGTATATTCTCGAAATATACTCACGAAATTGCAAAAAATCTATTGAAAACCAATTTTTCATTTACCTCGGCTAAACGAATGTCTAGGCAAAAAATGAAATTTGAAGGGTTTTTACCCTCGGATTTGTTTCAGTGTATATGTAAGTTTAATGTATCACATTTTTATAAAACTGTACTAGATATAGTATTACTACGATAAAAAAGTTTTATCATAAAATCTTTTGTATGAGTTTCCTGACACTTTTTTTGTTCTCGGCTAAACGAATGTCTATCACTGTACATGTTTCGATTATAAAGTTGTTCATAGTGCATCGATTTTTTTGAAATTTTGCCTATCCAACGAATGTAGATTGAGAGATTTGTGTTCAAAATTTCAGTTATTTCCTTTGTCAAATTCAAAAGTTGCAGCCCTGACAAGCAAAACTATGGGCTGTACAAAATTCAATGGCGCACGTTCTACTCTTTCATTGCTACAACAAAAAGTACTGCACCGATTCACATGAAATGAACACATCTAAAGATGTTATTGGGCCAAATTTGAGCAATTTTAATGTATCTATGACAGAGTTACAGCTGTATTTCTGTGTCCCGATTATTGCGGATTTACACACACACAGCCATTCATTGAAAGAATCCTGGAAAATGATAGAATCGACAACTTCTATCACTTTTCTTGTCATTATTAATGATTGCAGTACATCATAGATGCATTACAAGCATTAAAGCGGCCAGGCCTACTGTGCAGCGTTATTTATTCAATAATGAAGCTATTGAGTGAGGACATCTTGTACCAACCTCTCAGCTTAATTTTAAACAAAAAAATAAACGTGAGGGTGGGTGGGGGTGACGATGCTAAGAAGGTTAATATCTCCCTTTGGTTCTTGATCCTGAGATGGAACACTGTTATTTAGTCCACCTAGGCTTAAGCGCCTTTACTCGCTCTCTGAAAACAAACTAAAAATTATGGCCAGGGTTCGTTAATTATTGGCCCATCTAAAAATGTCAATTCCCGAGCAGAAGTGAATAGCAAATTGATATCATAACTTGTTATTGATAACTTATCACTTTCACTTTCTATAGGGTATACCCTATCATGGTAGAATGATGAGTACGAGTATGTTGATGTGTGGCTGTTGGTTGTTCCTTTTTCCAGTCCGATTGGGGGTCCATTATGAGTTGCCGTTTGCCGATGTCCAAGTATCCGGGTCCATTTGAGCCATGGGCGCAGAAGAGGGTCAGTGTCAGCTGCTCTCAGGGGAAAAAAGCAACTGACGAAAGTACCGGGGCTGGGATCGAATCCATGACCATCTGCTTATGAAGCATGTGACCAATTGCGCCACGGGCCCCGGCAACTGTGCACTCTTATTTCAAAACAATCAAAAATGTACTAAAATTGATCATTTCTTTACAAATTTCCAAATCAATTCAAACCCAGTCAGAGGAAATAGGTAACAAGGCAACATACCACCGCGCACCGCTTCGTCGTACGTACATAAATAAACAAAACGGATTAGCACCGTCGATTACGGCACAGATCGAGCCTGATAGAAATTCAAATTACCCATAGGTATCAACGAAACACCCCCCAGGGCCATCATCAGGTTGTTGTAACGAGTACCGCACCGCGACCAAATGTCTGCCCATGGTTTCGATGGCACACAGCGCGCGATACATATTACGGAATAGCTGTTGTGTGCGCGCGAGGCTCATTTCGTTATCATTATTAGGTATCGTCTCGTCATCCGCGTGCACGCGTTGGCGATGTAGGGTTACGAACGAATTTGGGTCCCTTTGGAGAAGGTGTTTTAATTTTAATGAAAATCAATAAATGACGGAAAGGTAGCAGCTAAAATTAGGACAGTCTGTCCCTTGAACCTAGGGCCTAGGTACTAGGCTTTGAGTACTAAGCGTAACAGTTGTTTTCTAAGATATTTTAGTTGAAGTTTCATTGACAATTTCTCTATTTTTGCTTAGGAGCCAAGTGGTAATAACAACGTTTTTAATTGCGCTGACATTCATACACGCAACAGAAACACGTGTTTGATGAACAAATTGAGATTTTAATTATGAAAAGGAATCCACGTGCTCCGGTGGGAATCGAACCCACGACTCTAATTCGCTAGGCGGGCGCTTCTTTCCTCCATGTTACGGAGCTACTTGACCATTTTTAAAACATAGATAGAAGTTGATTGATTGTTCAATAACAAATCAAGACAATGATACAAATGTAAAACAAAATATATAATCTTTCAGAAAAAAAAACTCGAAAGAGTCGACAAGTTTACCAAGTGTAGCACACATTTGTCTAAAATATACAACAATCCAAAATAATTCAGTTACCCTAAGCTACCGTCCTCCACCATGCATCGATGGCCATCAACACCATCACAAACCAAAAAAACGCAAGCATTACTAAGGAGGATAATCTTTGCATTTATGAAAAGGAAAACCAAAACCCCCTGTTGTTGGTGCGTTTTAATTTCGTGCATCGCCACGCCGCCACTCACTTTCGGATGCCGCATCGTCCGTCGCCGGTCGTCGTCGGTTTCGAAAGGAAAATTATGGATTTGCTCAAACCCAAAGATGCTCTGACTGGACAATGGACTGAACATCCGCGCGCAAGTGCACTCAGCTTTGTCGGTTCGGTCACCATCCAACCGCCATCCAACTACAAAGCAACAGTCTCTAGAGAGAGAAAAAATCAACAAATCGTACCGTCGCGGCCATCGGAAATGATTTTCTCGTTGATGGAATAATAATAATTGGTCGAACAACTGCGGTGTACACCTTCCATTCACTGACTGGTGCAGATGGCTATTCCGGGGTCAATTCACTTTCGATTTCATTTCTGTCCATGCCTAGCAGGTTTTTATTGGTATAGATAATTTCTTCCGTAATTATATTTAGGTGCTATTCAAAAGGCAAAAACGAATGACAAGTCGATTCGATTTATAGTGCCAAATGTTGCAAAACAAATTCTGGTTGTGAATGTTGCAGTTTCAAACAAAAAACTCACTATACAAAATTGGAACACCTTTAAATAGTTTTTATGTGATAAGTGTCAAAAAGTTGATTTTTTAAGAACAAGCCGTACATAATGGCCGACTTTTCCGTATTAGTTCATTGTGCAACTGGAATGAGTTGCATTATGAAAAAGAGTTGCATAATATTGATTAAACAACTTATTTTGGTTGCATAATGAACATTATGCAACTCAAATGAGTTGTATAATAAAAAAAAATATTGCATAAAATATGCTAATCTCTTGTCATTTAGAGACACTACAGGGATATTCCAGGTCAGCCAACTACCTTGGAGTTCAGGACTTCAGGTCTACACTCGTAACAACAGCCGTATCTGCTATACTGAGTAACGTTGTATATTTATCCGAGGTTAATGAACCAATCTGAAGTCTACTTGTTTATTATAAACCTTTGGGACATTCAGGTTTGTCCAAACTGTTTTATAATCAAGTCCTTAAAATCTACAAGAAAAACTTTATGTGTTTTCAACATAAATAATAGCATAGCATAATTTTCTGAGAACCGTGAAGCTCTTGAAATCTCAAATGTCATTTAGAGACACTATGGGAATGTTCCAGGTAAGTTAAACTATCGTGGAGCTCAGAAGTTCTGGTCTACACTCGTAACATCAGCTATATCTGACATATTGAATAACGTTTCATAATCAATCGTGGTGACTGGACCAACCTGAAGTCTACTATATATTATTATGAACCTTTGGGCAAGCTTGCTATTTGGTGAAAACATTCGCGAAATGATGCGATTGGCTTTCGACAATGAATACGTTTTCACCCTTCCTCGCTTTATCAAACCAACCTCCAGTACGAATAGCACACGAACAGACTCGACGCTGATCCTTTTCGCCGTTGAGCAGTTGCGTTCCAGACAAGCATGTCTTTTCAGCGCTTTCGATGCTTTTCGATGAGCTTATCGCGAGCAACGTAGGCTGGAAACTTTATTGGTATGGTGTCTGTACACGCGAATGTTGCTTCTGTGTGCGTGTCGAGCGTTCGTGCCGTAGCTTCTAAAACCAACCCATTCGGTGTTGTTCGGCTGTTCGGGCGAGCATGTGGCGGCACTGGCAGATGTGTGCAAAATCGTTTGTGAGTTATATCATGTTCGTTTTGACACCTCCTTACCCTCTAGTCACCGCTGAGCAATGTACAGTTCAATCGCACGCGATAAAAATACAATTGATAAGTTGATTGAGCTCTCGTGAGGAGATACCCGAGCAAAGTTTCATAACAACCGGATAAATATATTGTGTTATCTGATATCAAAAAGAATTAACTCAATTTGTTCTCATTTTGGCTGAATAAGCAGGCAACATAACAAACATGATAACAACCAAGTATACCCTTGACATCATTAAAATATCTCATTTTGTTATCATCAATGGCATCTTGATAACAATTTCTGTAAATCAATAAATTTTATCGAATTGAAAACTCATTTTATTATCAGAATGATATTTGTAACGGCCATTGATAACTAACTTCCGCTGTTGTTGTTGACGATGATGTCCCCAGTTTGACAGATATGGTAACATGTATTATCAAGTTGATAACATAAAATTGTAAAATTAGTTCTGGAGCGAGCAATAGTTATCAGTTTGTTACTGGTCAGATATTGAACTTTGCTTGGGTAATTTGCATCATTGCCTTTGGGACATTGAGAACCCTCCAAACTATCCTGAAGTTCCGCTCTTGATAGTAACAGTAGTTATCCTCACAATAAACTATAAATTGTAATCTGTGATCGCCCTGGCATATCATGAGCCATTTCAAGATAGTTTTGATCTGGAACAACAACACTACTCCGGAGACCATAGCTTCACCATAGCATCTGTGATAATAGCTTTTGCCACTACGTTAAGTAGTGTTACATAATCCACTGTACTTACAAAAGTAGTTGGAGGAACAATAAGCGTTGTTATATATTTTTGGCATGTTATGGGCTTCCTTACTGTTATGATGCTTAGTTGATAAAAACAACCACTGTGACATGAGGCGATTTCGTTTCAGATAGTAATGTTACACAATATTTTTTGATACTTTAGCTATGTCATAGTCTCTGGATGTGATCTGTGAGCTCCAGTAAATATAATAAATTATGCAACATAACTCTATATAACCAAAACAGAAACTTCAATTGCTGAAGATGCTAGATATTAAACATCATAATAGTTTGGATGGCCCCGGTTGATCTTATGATGTCCATTGAACATTCAGAAGATTTATTGGACATGACATGATAGATTACAAATCGTAGCTTTGTATAATAAGGAAGCTAACTGTTACACCCGTAGATTTTAGGATCTTGAACTCAAAAACAGTTAACCCTCTAATACCCAATCCCGCCTTTAGACGGGGTATAGTTTGAGCATTTTTGTA